>NW_017307005.1:528224-547074 GCF_000935625.1 Nanorana parkeri
CGGGGGATATAATTTAGACCATATTTATGAACAGAAAATTACTTGTTTTTTTCTCTTTTATATGGTACTTGTACAAGGTTCAACTTCCCCACCAACAACCCACACTGTCACATCAGATGACAAGGTGTACACATCTTAAATTATAGTTCTCATCATTTGACACACCAGTCCTAAGCTTGATTCATGACTTGTTTGCCAATGTGCAGGAAACAAACAACCTTCTGTCTCAATACTCATCAGTTGACCTTGTGAACAAATATCCTCTTCCTTATTACCTTAATCACCGTTGCAATTTACAGACAGGTGGAGTAAATAAATAAATTACATGAATTTACCTTAATTCATTCTGCCACTTAAGAATTGTGCACACACATTCTTCTCCTAGATAATTGCTTTCACTGTTAAATACCAAAAAGGTGCAACAGAATTTCATGGACACACATTGTGCTAAAATGAGCAGCCAAGTAAACATATAAGTAACAGTTAGAGAAAGTAAACAACGATTTGCTTGCCATTTTCTTTCCAATAAAGTGTCAATAATCTCTTGAATCTGTTACCTTAATCTTTAAAAGTTAATTAATTATGAAAATACCTATATATATATAAGTGACAACAATTAAAGTATAATTAAACACTGTTTTTATTTTTGCAGTAGATATATGCAGAAACCTTACAAAAAATACAAAAAGTTACCAAAAAGGTAATAACTTACCTGTGTCTCCACTGCTCGCTCCTGTCTGAGGATCCGGTGCTTCTCGAGTGGCCGTGCAAGATGATGGGGCAGGCGCATGCGCAGTAGAGAGGAGGAGAGACACAGTGGAGCTGAATGCACGCACCCGGGAACATGCATGTTTGACAGACTTTGTAGGACAGGAAGAGACTGGTGTCTGCCGCTGAATCAGAGACAGTCACTAGCGCTGGAGGGACTCCTGAATACAAGTGGAAGGAAGAAGATGATCAGCTCAAAAGGCATCATTTAAGGTAAGTTCCCACAGCAGCATGGTGGGGGCGACGGTGACTTTAATGTCACTTTATATGAATGTCAAGGAAATATATCACTATACTAATGTTGGAAAGTTTCCATCATTAAAAAATTAAGGAAAGTAAAGGCATTTCAGCAACTGACACGTCCCAGCTGGTGTTTTGGACAGATTTGCAGGTATTTAAAATTATATTAAAGTCAAAATGTTTTAAGCTGTTTCCAATGCTGAACAAATTACTTAAAATGCATGCTGGCTTCCGGTTCCGGCGCCTGATGTGATCGCGGCTGCCTCTCTCGCTCCGTCCCGCCAACTGACAGAATCTGCAGTATCGCCTCACCGCTACATGTCAAACCCACATTGTTCGGACCGCTCACCCCCGCTCGCCGACATGGACAAGTTTGTGTCGCGTCCCTCGGACGCTAGACGATCCCTTACCGAAAACTTGGCAGGAGCCCAAGATCCATCCAAGATGGCGCTGACGGCTGCATCACCACACAGTGCCGCTGATGACTCTGAGGGAGAGATGCAAATCTCACAACCCACTTGCCCTATCGATTATGCCAAACTGGCTTCTGCTGTAGCGTCCCATCTAAAAGAGGACATGTCACACATAGTGGCAGATGCTATTAAACTACATCTGGGATCCATATCCTCTGCTTTGGATTCACAGGGCAAACAGCTGTCCTCTGCAGAACAAAGAATTGACAGCCTAGAAGGGGTCATGACTGACAAAGATTCTTTCCTCAAAGTTGCCTCACACAAGTTAATATGGGTTTCAGAGAAGCTAGATGACCTGGAAAACCGCTCCCGCCGCAATAACCTGCGGATCATTGGTCTCCCTGAGGCAGTGAAACCAGGGGATCTCATCCCATTCTGTGCAGAAGCAATACCCAGAGCATTAGGATTCTCACATCCGTGTGCAGTGGAAAGGGCCCACAGGCTGGGAGCCCCCAGGGATGACAACAGGCCAAGACCAGTTATAGTACGGTACTTAAACTTCGCTGATAAAAACCAGATATTCCAATCTTTTCGGTCTCAGAGAAACCTTTTGGCTGGTGGATACAAGATTCTTCTCTTTGCAGACTACTCTGCAGAGCTCTCCAAACACAGGAAAATCCTTCCAGGAGGTCTGCCAATCTTTGGTGCAACAGAGTATTAAATTTGCATTGACCTACCCTGCTATTTTGTGCATCACAGGACAGGACGGCACTGTCTCATCGTTCTCTTCTCCGGAAAAAGCTCGCATCTTTGTCCAAAATATAGCGGACACCAACCCTTCCTCACCGATCAAAAGCCCGCCTAGGAAGAAGAGGTCCGACGTTACTCCTTGAGACCCTAAGGTGAGCTATCACACACATAATTCGTCCGGCGAGACGGAAAGAGTTCTATATTTAGTCACTGTTAACCTCACGGTCAGCAGACTCTTTGATGCCAGAGACCCCTGCTGCTCCCCACCTATCGGGGGAGCGCTGGCCCTCACGCAAGCCGAATGCAATCTCTCAGGAAAAAAGGGAGTCATCCAAAAGAAATTTGCACTTCGGCAAGTTACTGCTACTTGCAGCTTTTTGTTACTGTTTGTCACTCAGCTTTAACTGTTCGAATAATGAACCAGATTATCCTCAATTACTGGCTAAAGGGGATGCAACACGGGGTGCCCCTGCCAACACAGTTCTCAGAAAATATGTTGTCACTGATACCATCAATTCTCCGAATGCGGGACTTGCTTCTGATGATGAGTCTAGGGGCTCTGGGACACCTAGTACTCACATCACTTCACTGTTTACGTTATTAAACTCTTGGCCACTTATCACTACCGTTATTCAATGGGACCCCCCCTGAGGATTATTTCTTGGAACGTAAAAGTTCTAAGGTCACCTCACAAACGGTCAAAAATTTTACGGCATCTTAAAAAGCTACAGGCGGACGTCGCCCTCCTTCAGGAAACTCACCTCTCTACCGAAGACGTTCGGCGCCTTAAGTAATCCTGGGTTGGCTCTATATATGTAGCACCGGCTCCATAATATCTATGGTCCGAACTCCGAAAACAAGGCCTTTTGTGATCTCCTTCTCAAAAAAGCCACTACACATCCCACGGATGCTATGTTTCTGGTCAGAGGAGATTTTAATGCCGTCCCCTCTCCTCCTGAAGACCGTCGTCGGGCAGACGGATCCAGACCTGCCTGGTCCCAACAAGACAGAAATCTTGCAGCCATGTTGTCTGCTAGTGGACTTGAAGATGCGTGGCGCTACTACCACCCTGTGGACAGAGACTTCACCCACTACTCCCATGTACACCATAGTCTTTCCAGAATTGACTTAATCCTTGCACCTCCCTCCACTATACACAGAATCGAATCGGTTTGTATTGAAGATATGATCATCTCAGACCATGCACCGATTGTGGTATCTTTGCACGGACTGACTTGTTCAACCCCACCTGTAGTATGGAGATTTCCCAATTATTTATTCTCGGATGAAAACTTTTGCACTGCCCTAAAATCCTGGTGGCGAGAGTACTATCTTGATAATTTACAACATGTTAATGATTACGGGTTATTTTGGGAAACTGCTAAGGCTGTATTACGAGGCAGGATCTTGGCATATGCGGCTGCAAAAAAGAAATTGGCTAAACAGGAAAACAAAACAGCATGCCTAACGGTCAGAAAGTCATACCTCCATTTTAAACATAATCCCTCAGATAACACTAGATCCCAATGGCTATTAGCTAAACAACAATGTGACCATTGGATACAGCTCCTTCATAGGCAAATTAGATCAGCCACGGATTTGGCCTTCTTTAAATATGGCAACAAATCGGGTAGATTATTAGCAAATCTTGTTAAAGGCCAACGACCTACCCAACATATCCCCCGCCTGTTAGACTCTGGGGGCACTGTCTGTCAAGATGCTGAATCAATTTCAAAGATTTTTCGCTCTTATTACCAAAACCTTTATACAGCTAATTTCGCAGATCCCAATGGAGGAAATGAGTTCCTCAATTCAATGGACATGCCCTCACTGTCTACAGCAGATCTAGAGAATCTCAACAGAGATATTACTACACAGGAGGTCCAAAACCTCATCAAACAAACAGCTAAAGCCAAAGCCCCAGGTCCTGATGGCCTTTCTAGCGAATTTTATAAAATCCTGATGGAGGAAACCCCTCAGGTATTGACCCCACTTTTCAACCATATCTTACACACCTCTAGCTACCCACTCACCTTTAACCAAGCGTACATACGTCTGATACCCAAAAGAGGTAAAGACCCGCTTATGGCAGGCTCCTATCGCCCAATATCTTTACTGAATCAAGATGCCAAATTTCTCTCCAAAATTATGACTGATAGATTAGCCGGGATCCTCCCACGTATTATAGGGCCTAACCAATCTGGCTTTGTACATGGGCGCTCGGCAGGCATGAATGTTAGGAAAATAATACTTGCTATGGAACACACTAGGATGTCGAAACCTTTTCCGCACCCACTGGCTCTTTTATCTCTGGACGCGGAAAAGGCTTTCGATAATGTAAACTGGTTATGGCTACATAAAGTATTGCACAAGCTAGGCTTTTCAGGTTTATTTCTTAATTTTGTGTCCGCTCTATACTCCGCACCTTCCGCTCAAATATTCACCCCCACACTGCTCTCCAATCCCTTTACACTAGGAAAAGGAACTCGCCAAGGATGCCCTCTCTCTCCACTACTCTTCAACATAGCACTAGAACCCCTCTCCAGAGCACTTTCCTCCTCTGACACGTTTACAGGCCTTCGCATAGGCGCTGAGGAGGTTAAAGTGGCGATGTTCGCAGATGATATTATTCTTCTAATATCGCAACCCAAATCCCAGGTTCCAAAAGTCTTTGAACTCATAAATTATTTGGCACGTTCTCTGGACTGAAAATTAACATGGACAAAAGCGAATTAATGTATCTAAACAATCCCTGCCCTAGCTATGAATCTCAGTGGATAACACAATTTGGCTTACGTATACAACACCGCCACATAACGTACCTGGGTATCCATTTACCACCATCGGCTACTAACCTTTATTCCCTAAACATAACACCTCTCATTAAAACGATATCACAAGACCTGTTGAAATGGAAAGATCTACCTATCTCTCTCCTGGGAAGAGGTCATCTCATCTGAATGGTTAGTTTCCCTCGCCTACTATACCCCATGCAACTACTTTCAATCCTCTTCCAACACAAAGATATCAAATCACTGCAAAATGCATTCCTTCAATTCCTTTGGAAAGGTAAAAAACACAGAATTGCCGCCCTCAAATTATATAACCATTCTTCGCAGTTAGGGATCAACTTACCCAACATAAGGCTCTACAATTTAGCATGTCTTTTCCGACATGTAAGGGATTGGCTATTTGATTCCTCCATATACTCCAATCATAAACTGGAACAGGCAGCTGTCTATCCGTGGTCCCTCTCAGGGGTTCTACACACTCCGATCTTGTCGCTTCCTACCCACATTAAACATAATGTCCTCGATCGAGGGACCGAGGGACACGATCGCCACATGGAAAGAGACACGTAAGCTCCTAGGGATCCCGGGACATATATCCCCCCTCATGCCGGTGACTTCTACACCATTCTTCCCGCAAGGAGCTTCATCCCCTCCTTTTAAATTGTGGGCGAAAAAAGGACAGAATATGCTAAAAAAAAAAAAAAAAATGCATGCTGCTTCTTGATGTACAAATGTTTTTAGGTTCCTGAAGAATCAGCTGATCCCCTGAGCACTGGCCCTGATATCCTGTTTAGGGTGGCTCTGCAGGGTCCTATGGAGTTACCCTTGTGTGTACTAGTAAGCTGTGTGTGTCTCCACAAACACACAGGTACAGCAAGGCAAGACACTCCCCGCTCCTCCCTTCTCCGAGCTAGTAGATGAACAGATTCTGAACACTGATCTGTGCCTGGTGATCTTGTACTGGACAGGAAGTACAGAGATGTGGAGATGAAAGAGGTGGAGCCAGCTGTTCAGACACATGATGACTGCAAGTGTTTGGCGGAAAAAAACAAAGAAATACTGCTGGACAATGTATATTTGTTTGATTTGGATTCATTATTGAAAAAAAGTTTGAGCTTAATACTACTTGAAAGCTTACTTATAACAACTAGTCAGAATTCACCTTTCATTGATTTAGCTTTAACCAAACAGCTATTAGTTCCTACGGGATACTGCAGTCTTCAAATGATTGATTCTCTTTCTACTGCTTTGACGAATAAGACCAAAAGTTGTACAGAAATCAATGTGATAAAAATAGTTCTTCATTTCTGATCCTACTAGGTGACAATCTGGAGAACATGCTGTACTAGTCAGTGCAGAGAATGTTCTAATGACCCAGATTTACTCATGCAGTACAGTGTTTTCACTTTTAATGTGAGCGTTCACTCTACAAAGTACATTTTTTTGACTCTTTTTCATAAAGAGAAAAAAAAATCACTTGAAAAATTTGCAAAGACTATATCCAAAACAACACTAGTCTGCACTCCATAAATCTATATAATAGTAACAAGCTGCTGTAAAAAAAAAACCCCAAACGGATACAAAGATATGATCAGTAAAATACAGTGCTAAAAATACAATGTATGTGCTCACCCTCCCCTGTGCTAAAAATAAATATATACATTATCTATATTCATCTATAAATATATATTAAAAACAATTGTATTCCACGAAAATGTGGCAACTTCTGAATATTAACTGTGCAAAGCTTCCTCAATAGGTCAAATAATAAATACCCAAAAATGATATAAATACATCCATAACAATATCTAAGGATAAAAAAGTGTAAAAAGAATAAAAACATGTAAAACATTATTAATCACACTATATAAACTGCACTTCTCTACATCTTTGCAACTGTGGAAATAACCGATTGCACAATAAAGACTTAATTTGGTTGAAAAAAACAGCTTAGAAAATCCCCTCCTCCTATGAAGATCCCAAAAGCAGCCTCCAAATTGGAAACAATAAGCTAGCCTGATAGGTATGACCATATAGTGCAATACAGTTTTCATAACATAAAAACATTTGGCTGTAGCCTACAGGGACATAAGCGAAACTCCGATTGTGTGGGAAGAGCAGCGGAGCAAGAAAGAGAAAGAGAGAAAGAGAAAGAAAAAAAATCCTAAGACTAGAATGGCAAACAAATAGATATTGGCCCCTATTTTATACGATTGGATACCCCCCGTTTACTATTCTCCAAAGGCTTTTGTATGATACTTGGGTTAAGTCTTAACCATATTTACAGAACTATGGGGGACCAGGCAGGGTTGTCCACTGTCCTCCATTTGTTACTAATTCCTACATCTCGCTACCTAACCTCATGTCGACTCTTGTTACTTTCTCTGATACAGTACATGAGGTCTCACAATCAACGGTTCTAAGTCTAAGGCCTTTACTATTTCACTTCCCAGCTCGATTCTCCAATCGATACCACAGACTTTTGCTTTCCAGTGGTCCTACCTAGGCATACACCTGACAAATTACTATGATTCTCTATATGTTGCCAACTAATCGTCTCTGTTTGTCAAACTGAAGGCAGTCCTTGTTGTGTGAGACAAGTAAAATCTTTTGTGGTTTGGGAGAAAAATATCCATAGCTAAATCCTGGAATTTTGAGACCCTGCACTTTTATAAGGTCAAAAACAGGATGAAGTAAATCATTATTTTTGAAAAGATGACAGTGAAACTCTTGTACACAATTCTCACCTTTGACAAAGTATGGGCCCATGAGTTAAACATTTTCCTCCACCTTCTGTTGACAGAGGGCTCTTGCAGCTAAGCTGTGACCGCAGTAGTGTGTCTGATGGTGATGCCTTCACCGGATACCTTCCTCTTCCTCCATACCCTGCTTCCCTCTCCCTCTCGCTTTTCGCCTGGACTCTCTTCCCTTTAATTCTTTGTTTCTCTAACCTTACTCTTCCTCTTCCAAACAATAAAAATGAATTGCTTAAAAAAACTCCAGCAGAAGACACTATTGTACCTAAAAAAATGAGTAATTATGTAATCTTAGAAGTGCAGCTATTTGGACCACTAATGGGGGGTTGACTTTCCATCTACATAGTCTGACCAGAGATGCACTTTAAGATTGGACTTGACTTTTTCAGCCTTTGTAACATTTTAACTCTGTTTTTCAAAACAAATACGTTTTTTTACAAAACCTATCCATGTCCTGTGCGTAGGATAGACAGAAAATGCTACTCGGCATGCTTAAATAAAGTAATCATAAAAATGGTGTATTTATTAAATGCCAATTAGCCATCCTTTTGCCATGGTTTTTAGCTTGAGGCAACATGAGCTCGCTTTACTAAACACCATATCGAATTAAAATGAATCAGAAGCCTAACACATAATTAAACTGTTTTTCTGAATAGCCAGAATTTAGTCTAATACAAAACAAGCACATGCTGTCTATTTTTGACATATTCAGACTCATTATTTATATCCATCAGAATGATAATTTCCTGTTTTTGAATCTGTAATTTTTTTTGCTGTGTGTATGCTAGAGCTTTCACCAGAAAATGAAAGCAGTTTATAATTGATTATGGCTGGTATGCTTTGCCATTTCCTCTTAATCTCTTCCATTGTGCTTTCTATAAATTGACAGGGTTGAAAGAATCCCAGTTCAAATTAATCTGTGAAAGTGCTAGTGTTTCAGCTTTATTAAAGATAAAACCATCACGCAATGTAGCAATTGTGATGTTCCTGTCCTTCCCGCAGGTCTGAAAGGACTTTGAAATCCATTACGTCCTCCAACGTAGTTTTCGTCAGATTTGGTTTGTTTTGCTACTTTACTGTTCAGAGACCAACCAGCTAATAATGGTTTTAGACATCAGTTACCCAGAAACTCTTTTCAATGTTTTTGAAAACTTTTTGTTCTGGAAGTGTAGAGAAATAATAAACACCTTAGCATCTCTGTATTAAAGCAACTAATGGTTGACTCATTTGTTAGGATATTTGAAATTACGATCCGTTTATATGTCATATTTGCATTTTGCACTTAAAGAGACACTAAACTCAGGAGTTAAATCTTAAAAATACATTCAAGCACCCTAACTGTTAACAAAAATGTATCTTATTTGCGTATCACTCAGCTATAGATCCTCAAATCATATCTGAATTCATGCTGACACTGTCCTTCCTTCTGGAGGGTGGCAACTTTTGTTCCCCATGGTCCATGTGTTGTAATGTAGCCACCACTCCAAGCTCACTCCCAAGATGGACTACAATTTCAATACAGATCAAAACTCAAAGGACAGAAGCGCAACTACCAGGAGTGACGTGAACGGAGTGGATCTAGTAGATCTATGCGATGGGGGAAGAGGGTGGATCTTGGTGTGTAAGAACTGGGTGTATGCCGTACTGTTAAAGCAAGCTGACTTACAGTTGGAAGCTTCTCTGTGGTCTGTGCGGCGCCCTCATTAGACAGATCCTGGGTCGCTGAGACCCGGTGGTGTCTAATGGTGGTATGAGAGGTTGGTCTGTTGGGGGTGCGTGTCAGTATGGCCGCCCGCGTTCTCGGCTGGCCAGGCCGAGCCGCGTCAGCCAGGAACGGAGAAAGAGTGGGAGGAGCTATACCCGGCTGGGGAACACCGTGTGACGGGGTGGATCGCAAAGTCTGTGACTGTCGGGTGTCTCCAGTGGCTGGCTACGCGTTTCGAGGGTTAACCTCTTTTTCAAGCCTCAAAACTACTGGAGATCGAGATGAGATGGCTGGAATCTTTAATATAGGATGGTAGTGAGAGGACTATCGGTTGCAAAAAATTATCAATATATTTGGAGAGACCACTGGTTAAGCTGTCGGTGCTAGCAATGATGGGTCGTCCAGGGGGATTTTGACTATCTAACACACATAAGAGCAATTTTTTATTGGAGAATAGATTCAAATAATGATGGATAGTGATCTCCTTGTGCCCCCCGAGACCTGGCGAGTCACACAACGCACACAAATACAGATCAAACGACAACCCCGGATAAATAAGAAGGGTTAACAAAGGACACACATTCACACCGGCTCGAGTATCGACAGGTCGCACTCAAGGCGGACCTAGTCCACTAATCCACTCCCCTCATGCGAGCTGCAGCCTATCACCGGGCTCAAACCAATTACACTCCTCCCCCCTGTCATATTTAAAATCCGATAGAATTCCCGCAATCTCCAGTAGTTTTGAGGCTTGAAAAAGAGGTTAACCCTCGAAACGCGTAGCCAGCCACTGGAGACACCCGACAGTCACAGACTTTGCGATCCACCCCGTCACACGGCGCATGGCGTTCCCTAGCCGGGTATAGCTCCTCCCACTCTTTCTCCGTTCCTGACTGACGCGGCTCGGCCCGGCAAGCCGAGAACACGGGCGGCCATACTGACACGCACCCCCAACAGACCAACCTCTCATACCACCTGGGACACCACCGGGTCTCAGCGACCCAGGATCTGTCTAATGAGGGCGCCGCACAGACCACAGAGAAGCTTCCAACTGTAAGTCAGCTTGCTTTAACAGTACGGCATACACTCAGTTCTTACACACCAAGATCCACCCTCTTCCCCCATCGCATAGATCTACTAGATCCACTCCGTTCACGTCACTCCTGGTAGTTGCGCTCCTGTCCTTTGAGTTTTTATCTGCAGTTACGAATAGACAGGGTCCTCTCCCTGTAGTGAGGAGCTTTGCACACCTACTAACATCAGCCATCCCTTTGAAGTTTGCCCACAGGATTGCGCTTTATCTTTTTTTGTGTTTACAATTTCAATACAAATGAGTAAACTAAATATGAAATTGTACACCATCACGGAAGTGAGCTTGGAGTGGAGCGGTACTTTACAACACACACAGGGACTATGGGTAACAAAAGTAGCCACCCTCCAAGTAGCCACCATCCAGAAGGAAGGACAGTGTCAGCACCAATTCAGAGATGATTTGAGGATCTACAGCTAAACAATGCACAAATAGTCTACATTTTTGTTAATAGTTAGCGTACTTGAATGCATTTTCAAGACCGAAATCCTGAGTTCAGTGTCATTTAAAGCTGAACTCCGGGATAAGCAAATATTGTCTAAATAAAGACATGTGTGTGTTCTTACTTAAAGCTTGGTGTTATTTGTGTATCTCTTCCAGATCTGTGTAGTATTCCTATGTGACCAATGTTCAGGAACTTTCTGGAAAATAGACCAGTCACTGCTGCTCTCTCCTTGTGCAGGGTGAGTGGCCTTGTTACCGCCCCCTCCTGTAGCCATTTGCAGGGCATTCCTGCCAGTAGATGGATCCAAGCAGCATAGAAAATTCCTATTCCTGAAAGCGGAAAATGTATGCATCATCCCCAAAGCGTGTTATTCGCAGGATCACCAGGTGAAAATAAAGGAAAACGAGGAAAAAGAAGGAAAATAAAGAAAAAAACTAATGGAGGCACTTCATCTAAGGACTAAGCTGTAGGAAATTTACTTTATGTTTTTGGGTTTAAATACCCTTTACAAAAATGCTGTGATACCCTACATTTTCTACCCTTTCACACCTCTTATATGCCACCTCAACAACACAGAATATGAATCTGATAACATTTCATGGCTTTACTTTTCTTATCTTCTATATATTGCTTCTCTGCTGCTGTTTCTTGATATATTCGTGTGGAGATAAAACTCGGTATTGAGGAGAT
This sequence comes from Nanorana parkeri, assembly GCF_000935625.1. Classification (NCBI taxonomy): domain Eukaryota; kingdom Metazoa; phylum Chordata; class Amphibia; order Anura; family Dicroglossidae; genus Nanorana; species Nanorana parkeri. The sequence goes on from NW_017307005.1 coordinate 539,874, forward strand.
GAAACTCTCTGCAGCAATTCTTTAAGATCATTTTTCTGATTTTTTCTTTTTAATCATCACACTTCTTCTCACTCAATGATTCTTTTAAGCAAATGAAGCTCTGCAAAGGTAATGTTGTAAGGATATTATGTTTTATTATTCTCTGTGTATAGATGGAACACTTTGACTTCAGTCAGCTAGAATTCCTGCCCCCTGATCATTCTGCCCACGGCAGCACAGTAGGTGGTCGTTGCTGTAAACATTTTGAGATAATAAGCATTTTAGCAGGGGAGTTTTAGTAAATTAGCTTTGCAGATAGACCCACAGCCCATGTCACTATATAATCACTTTAAGAACGTCGCCTTTACACCCCTTTGAAAGTTCTTTCCAATCGAACATTAATATTTAGTATTTAAATTCACACAAGAGACATAGCACATTGGCTGTATGGCTCTAATTTTCATCTTGGCATTCTGGTGCAGCTGAATGTGCTGCTGCTAAATTACTGTTTGCTGGCATCCTTTTTTTGCTACTGGCCCTAAAGCTTACGTGTCCATAAAGATGAAATTAGAGTTATGATCCAGATGGAGTGACGATCTCATGTCTATGGGGACTGAACTATAAGCGCCAGCTGAATAAAGCAATCTTGGTTCCTTTGGCACTGGTGGTGTCTGGCCCCTGTTTGCTCCTATTCACTCCTCTCCGTAATATAGACATAAATACTCGGACAATATAAGTATTCATGTTTGTGTTGCAGGCTTCATCCACAGACATCTAGAGACAGGTGGATCATGTATGTACATCTATTTGTTCTCTGATTGCTTTGAGTAGTTTGACAATAACCAGTCATAATTGGGCTCAGGCAAAATCTGAGTATTTAGTCTTAAAGTATTATAACTGAACACATGTATTTGATTAAGATCTATATTTGCCCCCCAATTTTTATTTGGAGAAAGGGCACTTAATCTGAAAAACAGTTACCTTCATGTGACTGCAGGCCATCTGTTATTCCCCACAGAACATTCTGTAACCCACAAAACCCAGGGATGCCATGTAATTCAAGAATGGACCTTATTATATGGTCACTGGCCCAGATAAATTATTTTCCATTTTATATACCTGTACCTATATTACCTATATTATATATATATACCTATACTAGTGTTAGTGAGCTCATTCATCGTTTCATCGTAGTAATAGTAAGCTGTTTGAGATCGGGAAGGGGGGGGGGGGCATGGTTTTAAAGGTACCAGGGTGCTCTACAGGGGGTTGGAAGAGATCTGCTGGCACTTGAAGGCACCTAGTTCTCAGAATAGGTGGTGCTTTACCACTGGACAGGTACAATTAAACTACTGTTCTTGTATCCATTTTATCTTGATCAATGGTAATAACTGATTATATCCTAAAGAAAATAAATTAATTTAAAAAGCCAGAACTGAAAAAAGCCTGAAGTGAATAGCCGAACAGTGTTCGGCTCACTTCACTTCTGATCGGTCATTCACTCTGCTGCCCTCGGCAGCTTTGTGAATAGACCCCTTAGTATTTAATAGCACAGTGACTTCCTTGCCCCAAAACTCACTCGTTTTTAAAGGATTAGGATTGGGATTGAAGGATTGGGAGATACAGTTACAGATTTCACCTGCACCTGCTGTTCAACCATGGTAATGCAAATCAAAAATAAACACACTAGTTATGTAGCAGGACAATTGTATTTCAATGATCAGACCTCCAGACACAGTAAGCTACAGCAGGAGAGCGGCCTTGCTATAATTTATAAGGGTGATGTAAGTGATAAGGATCCCTTCATCTAACTTTAAAGAGTCCCAGACATTTGCTTCCTATAGACTTAAAATGTAATTAATATAATTAGTGAAGAAGTTTGAAGTTTACATAATACTCTTTTTTGGCTAACCCTTTATTGAGAATTGTATAAAGCCTGATGAAGGTATCTAAAGCATCCCAAAAGCTTGCATCTTTAATACCTTGAGTTAGTCAAATTTTTATATGTATAAAAGTTTTGCCCAGCGATCACGCTCCTAGATAGTGCTGATGCGTACAGGATTTCCTATACTCGTCAGCGCCATCTAGGGGTACTGGTGCAGTGCAATCTTTTATAAATAAGCCCCTTCAACTCCAAATTTCCGCATTATTTGGTGGCTACCATGGTGCAGTACTCTACTACATTTCATGTGATTATGCTTAGCTTATATGCAGCTAGCAAATGTGTTGTTTTTCTTTATTCTATTCAATATTTTGTTCTGCAAAATAAATCATACTGTTTTGCAATAATAATTGCAGAAAAAATGGGATAGATAACAAATAACAATAAAACCAAACCAGATTTTTGCAATCATGACATATAATGAAATATGGATCATTATTTTGTTAAAGCTAAACTTATTCATTTAATTAATGAAAGCAGGGAGGTATCATGGGAAGTAGATATGCTCTAATTACATTTTGTATTCAGAATCTGAGAACATCTATAATCATATAGCTAATCAAATATATTTTCATTTTAATGCTCCACAGTTCACACATAGGGAAGACGAGCAAGACATGACATGGCAAATGGTGATAAATAAGTTCCACTTATTTAAGAATCCATACAGATATGTACAGAATAATCCTTGTGAGGCTCATCACATTCCCTGTGTGATCAGTCATCGTCAGGAAATTATTCTTTAGTTCACCTTCATCCTTAGCATCTATAGATATTGTAAGAGATGTGTAAATGTGTATTTGGCTGTATATTTGCATTACTGGAGTTCCTAAAAACTGGCCTTATTTTACATAAAGTGCTCTCATTCTTACTGCCTACCCTATACCCCCAACTGTCTATCATTTTGAGGGACTGTCCCTGTTTTGGAACCATATCCCTCTGTCCCTCTTTCCTCCTCAGTTGTCCATTTTTTTGGTCCAATGTACAGATTGTACTATTAACCTGCCAAAGTGTTATTATGCACCAAAACCTTTATCTTATCTCTTAGTTATCTCATTTGCCATTTTGAAAATACAGCATAAAGGAAAAGTAATGGTGGCAAAAAACAATTCTGGTTTAACCATTTTTAGCATATCAAATTCTTAATGGTTCACAAAACTGGAGGCCAGCAGGGATGTCTCCAATGCCTAAATACCTTGTGCTAGAGGGTGTCCTTCTTACTCATCTCAGGAAGTTGGATAGTATGCTACCCGACCAATGTAAAATAATCTCCCCTCCCCAAACCTAGATTTGTACTTACTGTGACGGTCTGCCAAAATATTCACGTGCCATAGCCTAAATCTTCTTTCCACTTTATATTTCTATGGGGCTGCCCTTCTAGATATATTGCTGGGCAGAGGAAGAGTAGGTTACTTTAGGTTGGATGGTAGGTAGTAAGGGTAAGTACACTTTACAAGAGAGTCCACTTATCCTTTAAGGCTTAATTATGCAACTGTCCCATACCTGAGGTGAGACTGTAGTATTGAGTAGGCCTCCCTTGCACCTCAGGTCTTGAGGCCTCTGGGGATGGATACAGAGCACCGTGCAAGCCTAAATCCAAATTCCGAGCTTCGGGTCAAGTCCAATCTGGCAACGAAGTACAAAAGGGCAAAGCAGAAGAATGGTCAAGTTCCAAGCCGGGGTCAGTTCCAATCAGGCAGCAAAGTACAATAGGGCAAGGCATAAGAATGGTCAGTATACGAATCCGAAGTCAAGGGCAGGAAGCAGGCAAGAGTAGTCACTAGGGTTCCGGGTCACAAGCCCAAACAGATAACACACAGCACAGGAAAACGGAGAGACTGAAGATAATCCAGCAATTTGGCAGTGTCCAGGTGGGGCTTATATAGAGGAAGTGATAATTGAGGTCTAGGTCACTTCCTGTGTGCCTCCTTGGCGCTTTCCCGCCTTGCTGAAGCATGCCGTCTGCGCATGCGCAGATTTGTTCGGGTTCATGAGGCTACGTGCCGTTGGCGCATGTGCAGGTGGCACTTGACTCTTACAGTAACTACCGTGACTGTCCTTTTTTTATTTGGACTTATTTGCATAATCTCTAAGTAGCTGTGGATGAAACCTGAAGAGAGGATGAGAGCCACTATGGAAATGCTGCTGCTTGCTAAAAAACACAAACTAGTTGCAGGCTATTGAAAAATTAACTGCTTTTGTGAAGGCAAGATGTTTACTATCTACCCTAATATACAGCGAAAGCAAGGCTACTTTCATCACACTATGGATAGATAGATAGATAGATAGATAGATAGATAGATAGATAGATAGATAGATAGATAGACTGATTCTCATCACAATACACCTGTAATTGAAACAGTACAAGAACAAGGTTGCCCATTCTGGGCACAGGAGGCATCAAAAATGTGTTATTGTGATGCATAGGATTGAAGAGACCCAAGTGTTCCAAGGATTCTAAGCTTTTAAATATATCTCCAATGTAATTTTCTCTTGAAGCACTACAGTATAAAAGGTTGAATGAGAACACAGACATACAAGTTCACTAAGGACAATGAAAAGGGCAGAAACATTGGAGTTGAGCGGAAGTAGTGGAGGGCAGCAGCTACACAAGAGATGAGGGGGTACAGTAAAAGTTAGCTGAAATGGACATAAGTAGGGGCAAGGGATGGAGAAGAGATATAGCAGCTAAATGGGTACAGTGGAAGATAGAAGGTACACAGGTTGGGGACAAGAAATTGATCCAGCTACATAGATGACTTCGGTCACAACATTGTGCTGATTGAAGACATTGAAAAAGAGCAAAGACAAAGGAACTAAGTTGGTTCTTTGCCCAAAGTAGCTATTTCCCGGAACACCTTCTACAATAATATTGTGTGTATCAGGTGTATTTTATAAAGCATGATATTGAATAGTTCTTGTTATGTAACATATTGTAGTCCTGAGCTTCAGGCAAAGCAGAAACATTTCTGTAGAAATACATGTGTGGGAATATCAGTCCTGAAGTGGCACCTCTGTGTGACCTCAGTGCATAGAGTATTAGTTATCTTCAGTGCTCCAGCTTGGACTCCTATGTCTTTCTGCTTACCTTCAAAGTTCTCAGTGTAAACCAGTACCTGAACCCTCCACTGGTAATGGCTTTAGCTTACCATATTTTGTTCTAGTCTGTTTGCTGATTCCATCTGTTACAGAATAACCTAGGACAGCGGTTATGTGACTGAAAGGAAAACAGCATGGCTGCACCCATTTGGAGCAACTCATAAGACTGCCATAAACAGACTAATCCTGCAATGATTATGACAGTAGATGAGTGATCTGCCCATCCTTGTTGAGCTGCTACTGAATTTATCAAATGTTTTTTTTTTATGAACCATGAAATGATTATTCCCTTCTACTGCATACATTTCCTTCCATGCTGTAAAAGCTATGTGAGTACTAATGAGCACTTACAACACCTGTGCATACTTTTTATTGCGCACTTGCCAACACCTACACAACCTAATTTTTGCAAGTGATGCTCATGGAAATTCCATCTATGGAAATCTTATGACCTTGTCCATACAGGTATTAAAATAGATAGCACTCATCATGTACTCCAAACACACTGAGAGGTTCCTGACCTAAAAGCATGTATGGAGCTAAATATAATTTTACATCTCATTACACTGCACAATAAGTACCTCAGGATGTAGTTTATGTCTGTATTCGTCTTTCAGTTCTTGTTCTAGCTGTTTTTTCTCTCAAGCAGGTTTTACCATTTGGGAGAGCAGTGAAACCAGGGCAGAACACTAAACTGAAACATAGGTGCTAGTTTTGCTGGTGCTCTCAGTGTGTGTGTGTGTGTGTGTGTGTGTGTGTATGCGCACATAAAGCCCCGCTCCAGGCAAAACTTTTTAAATGTTGGATGGAACGGTGAAAGGTTAGAACCTATATCAGTTTTTTGCTGTCTGCAATCCTCTATGGGTGCTTTCATTTGAGTTTCTGTATTGTTACTAAAGCAGGAAGTAAATGTTTTCTCCTCAACAGCATCACAGACAACAATGACATCTCATATGTTTAGTAGAACATGTATTGGTTATTATAGGAGTGGGCAACTCAGGTCCTCCTGCTGTGCTTTAACTACAGATCCTAGAATCCCTTTGCCTCTGTCAGAGTCTTGCAGTGCCTTATGGGATTTGTAGTTTCACAACAGCTGGAGGGCAGGAGTTGCCCACCCCTGGGTTAGAAACTCTGTCGGTTTTCATTTGCGGCCTGTGACCTTGATAAGCAGATTTCCCCCACTTCTCACAAGGTCACCAAGACAGAAAGTCAGGGGAAATATCTCCGATAGGGACACAGGCAGCAGTTAAAACATTACATAAATTCTAACTATTCCCCACTCTTGGGACTTTAAAATGACCATACGCAATCTAAGTGTACAGTCGCTGTGTATGTAATGCAAGGGCCTACCTAAAAAGTACACTTGATTTCTATCTAATCAGATCAGGCAGGCCTTTGTAGTACATGGTTGTTGTAAATCTAAAAGAGATTGTACGAGTTGAATCTAACGTATGGCCAGCTTGTATATTTTCATTGTAACATGTATGGTTTCGCAGGCCTGGAATATGGGTGAACGATTGGCTTAAGCAGGTGTTCTCTAAAGTGAAAAAAGCTTTTTTCCCTTTTTTTGTCTGCATAGAGTAAAGAAGGCTTACATTTTTATAACCTCTGTTAGGTGTTTTTTATTTTTTTTTTATTTTTACTGTCTGTGACTCCAGTAGGGAGATACCCTTAACTTTCTTTCCACATAGAAAGTGATGGGAATCTACTCTTCTAGGAAAAAGGACAGCAATGAACAAGACATTCCGAACCTTTCTCACTCTACTAAGGAAAGAGCTTGTATTACTCTATTGGAGAGATGGCTTTTTTCCTCTCCCAGTGACCACACAGGAAGTGAAGGCAGAATGCCCCTTTGCGGAACACAGACAGTAATTACCACTACTTCATATACTATATAACATATAAAAGAGAAAGTTATTTCTTGAATTTCCCTTTAAAGGACAGGTTCTCTTTAGAATAAAAATTCTCCAGCCATTTACACTACTCTACACTAATTCTCCCCCTCCCCACCCAATTGCCTACTTACCTATAACAAAGTCTGTGAGAAGTTTCTGCACTGGTGGGGGAACAAGATTTTTGCACTAAGAATGTAAACACTGCAGCAGGCTGCTGCAGTCAGAAGGAGGTAAGTAAGAACCTGGGTGGGATGCAGATGTTAATCTTAGGTTAAGGTGCTAGTTT
>NW_017307005.1:547630-559381 GCF_000935625.1 Nanorana parkeri
TAGTTTGGGGGGGTGGGGGGGGCTTGGATGTTTTCTTCCTAAGGAAAACCTGTAACCCTAACATTGCAAGGGTTAAGTGCTCATTTTGGTCTAGGGGCCAAATAAAAAAAGATAAACTCATCTGCTCCTTGGTCCTGCCTGGCTGCTAGCCCCGTCCTTGCATCCTCTTCTCCCCTGGGCTGCGGCGGTCTAAGGCTCGCTGACATCATCACATTTAATGCAGGTCCATTGACTTGCATTAGACGGGAGAACGCCAAGGGTCATTCCATAAACGGAGCAGAGGGTAGGGATGTACAGATACCAAGTACCATACTCGGTACAAGTACAAGTACAGATACTTTTCCAGCTATAGGACTAGACTAGAGAAAAAATCAAAAGTTAGGAGGCAGCTGTCATTTTTAGGGAGCACATGGGGCTCCTGGGATTTGTACATTCCCTTTTAATGCATTTTTTAAAAATTAATATACTGTATATTAGGGATGCACCGATGCCATTTTTCCAAGTACAAGTACTGATACTTGGCCAAGTACTCACAGATACAAGTACTGATACATTTTTGTTCATTGTCATGTGACAGTTTTTCTAAAACAATACAGACTAATGATTTCAGGATACAGTGACACCAACTACATTGTCTTAAGATGAATATGAATAGACTGGTAGCATCCAATGAGTTTATGTTGCAGTTTTATAAGCTTGCATGAGTTGTTGGGTTTAACGTTTATAGCCCTATTTGCTACAGATGGGCTGAGGACAATGAATGGCAGTACAGAAAAACAAGGAAAACACCATAACTCACGTTAGCCCACAAAATGTTTATTGCTGTGTAATAGATGGCTTAGTCAGCTGCCTTGTATCACTCTGACAGGCTTTAAACTAACAGTACTAATGTAATAAAAGATGCAGGCGCTGGATAGGAAAGACCACAATGCTATTAACTATAAAATAGGAAACATTTAAAATACAACGCAAGCTATATATATACAGTATATCTATACAGATTCATTCAAATGCTTTACAACTACAGCTACTATAATTTTTTAGAAGCACTAAAGATGACTCATTTTTATTTTCATTGAAGGGTGATCGCTTAATGGAGCCACTCACATTATACTTTCCTTTAGTAATGGTTATATTTAAAGCATATCATTCAGGGGTAGATATTTAATATTTAAATGTTCTGGTAGTATAATTTGGAGCAAAATCTCCAGCAAGACAGCTATCCAATGTAACTTTCAGTTTTCCCAAGTAGTGAGGAGCAAATTGGTCTGAAAACCAGGCAAAATTGGCTGATTGCGATTTTTTGGATTCTCCTGAATATATACACAGGGTTGTCCAATCTACAAACAAAGAAACACAGGAGCGCTCCTGTGTTTCTTTGTTTGTTCTGTTATCGGCAGGACACCTTCACCTGTCCACTACAGAGCTGCACACCGCGTTCACCACATTCGGGACCCACACTAAACTTTTATCCATTCACCCGAGTGCGCCCCACACATACTCTTTGTTTTGTTTTCTTGTCCAATCTACAGACAATCCATAAATCATGACTGATCAGATTTCTAAATTGAATGATTCTTAAGGTGCACCTTACAACCATTGTACAGCTTTTTTTGTCCCAGCATCTCGCCCTCGTTCAATTTTCGTTCAAACAGCCCATCATGCACAGACCAATGTAGTTTGCAATTATCATATGTCAGTACCACATCACAGTATCATCCAACTAGATGAAAATGTTGTAGCCTGCTTGAAAGACGAAAAGCTGCCAGTTGTACAGTAATTGCGGTTGTGCATTCCCATCAACTGGCAGATTTTCGGACAAAAACGCGATTGCGGTCGAAAATCAGCAGATAATTATAAGGTGTATGGGCACTTTTAGTAGATCAACCCCTGAAAACATCCAGGAGTGTTAAACACTAATAAATCACCTATTCTTGGATTCTATCATCCCTTTATTTTTAGGACATACCACATTAGCAATCCCTTCGGTGACAGCAATTAGCTAGTGACAGATACGCTAAGGACTAGTTCACACTATAACTACATCAGAACTGCTTGTGTCTGCGCAGCTGCAGTGGGATGCATTTTGGCAGATAGAATTTTAACATGTATATGGTGTAAAGCAGGGGTAGGGTAGGCAAACTACTGAAGTAGTGGTAATTACTGTCTGTGTTGCCCAAACGGGCATTTTGCCTTCACTTCATGCGTCTGGGAGTCATGCCTGTCAGTCTTGAAATGCTTCATGGGACTTGTAGTTGCACCATAGCTGGACATCGGCAGAGTTTGCCTACCCCTGGTGTAACGATTGCTTTACTGTACTGTAAAAAAAATGCACTGACTAGTTTTTTTGTGATACAGATTTAAAACTGTCATGCAATACTTTGCCTGCTGATGTTCCAATGACAACGAAACCTTATAGCATCCTTGCTTATATAAACTGGGTTAGATTCCAAATATCATTCACATACAAAAGGAACAGATTGTAAGTTTTATTTTTTAACAAAAGAGCTGTTACAATTTACACTGGCAATGAGACTGATTTGTTATAACTGAAGAAAAGGAAATGTAAAACAATAGAATAAGTATTGTTCCTGCCAATACTAACCATTTAGGCCTTACTTTTCATTATATGGAAACCCAATTCTAATTGTTCCCTAAAGGAAAGAACTCTATTTTTGATTTTTGGTCTCCTTTGTTCTTTCCAGTTTTAGTAAATCACCTCCCCCCATATTAGCTTCTGCCTTTATCAGATATTGTCTCCTATCCTATAGTTTTCTCACCTCTTTGACAGTAAGTGATATGAATGGATCTGTTTACTCAGGGGACACTGCATAATATGTTTTAATGGTGCAATTTAGGACTAGATGTCCTCAGCCAGCATCCTTCATCCCACTTCCTCTGAGTTCAGGTTGTCCTGGATCTACCCCAGCCTCTGACTGGACAGTGGAAGAAGAAGCAGCACAGTGATGAGCTCATCTCTCTGTCCTACTACCTTCCCCTCCTTTCATGTATTTACACTGCTTGCATTTACAATATGCATTTAATGTTATATAAAGGATTTCAAAATTGATTAAAGTGTGTATTTTATATCTGCCTGGAATTCAGCTTTAAGTCCCTTTTTGTCCCTGTATAATCTAGACAGCCAATAGCTTAAAAGCTTAAAGCAGAATTCAAGTCTATTGTTTTTTGGCATATATTTACTACTTGGAAGCAGTAGATATATGCCCAATGATTTAAAATAAAATTAAAAAGTAGGCAAATACCTAATTACTTACCTGTTCCAGCACCGCTCGCTCCCAGCTGAAGAACTCCCCACTCACGAACGGCTGTGAAGGTGGAAGTTTACGGGCGCATGTGCAGTAGAGCGGAGAGGAGAAAAGAGAAACGAAACTGAATGGACACAGCCGGGAGCACAAACGTTGGAAAGACACCGTGGGACAAGAGAAGTCTAAGGTGGTTCAGAGACCAGCACCAGTGCTGGAGGGACTGCTGGAAACCAGTGGAATAAAGAAGATGATCGGATCTAAAGGCATCAAATAAGGTAACGCACAGGTAACAATGACACCGATGGGGTGACACCGCACAGGTAACACTGACTCTGCTATGGTGGCAATGAACTAGTAACCTGACTCTGCTGGGGTGAAAATGCACAGGTAATAATGACACCACTGGGGTGATAACGCACAGGTAATAATGACACCGCTGGGGTGACACCGCACAGGTAACACTGACTCTGCTGGGGTGACACTGCACAGGTAACATTGACTTTGCTGGGGTGACCCCGCACAGGTAACACTGACAGTTCTGGAATGACTCCATACAGGTAACACTGAAATTCCTGGAATGACTCCGCAAAGGTAACACTTACAGGTCTGGAATGATACCGCATCCTCCAAATCAACATTAACCACGATACCAAGGGTAGAAAGGTGAGGCCGTAGATCTTTCAACTATGGCATCAAGACAGGACATATAAGTAAGGCATATACTTGGGATCCTGAGATGATGATTTTTGTCTGGAGTTCCACTTTTAACTTGCAAAGGCACCCATTCCATTTCTATGTATTTTTTTATTCCTTGGCATAATAGACATGGGCTGTGAAATTGTAATGCAATCTGAAAGGCGTTAACATTTTTGGCAGCCAGTATTCCAACTGCTCATTTATACTAAATGCATTATTTGCAGGAACAATTCTGAAGCATTTGGCTGCCTTTCCAATGTAATTTTGCCATGTTAGTATTTTAGGGCACAGACTATATATATGGTATAAAACAAATATTTAGTTGCAGGCTGTCTGAATAAAGTGTATATATTCAGCACACGTTGTATAAGATCAAGCACAGTTAAGGAGCAGGATTGCCAAGATTCAGTTGCTGAAATGCCAATGGCTGGCAGAGTTATGAAGGCCCAGATGTGGAAATATAACAAGCCACACACAGATGGATCAGGAACACAGCCGTGATAGGCAGCAGGCAAAATCATCTTTCAGTATAAATCACAAACAGGCATATTTAGTAAAGCAGTGCAAAGAGCAACAACAATTTGCAACAGTAAGAACTCGTATTAACCAATCAGACTGTTTTGTTATGAGGTTAAAAAAGGACATGCATTTTGATTGGTAGTTATGGCTTAGTGTAATTACGTAGGTTATGTAGTCACATAGTTGTTAAGGTTAAAGAGAAAGGTCCATCTACTTCAACGTGTGTGTGTGTGTGTGTGTGTGTGTGTGTGTATGAGTCACTAAGAATTCCCATACCCCTGTATATTGTATCCACTAAAGAAATAGTCTACAAGGTTTTTTTTGGTTTTTTTTTTTAATGTGTCTATACTCTCAGCAGACACCAGTACCTAGGGAAGGGAGTTCCACAATTTTACTGCTCTAAAAGTTAAGAATCACCTTCCCAGTCTAAGATTAAACGTCTTTTCTTCCAATTTTAAGTGGTGGCCTCTTGTCTTTTTTAGGTACCGTAGAGTAAAGTTAAATAGAAAAAAACTGCGCTAGGAATCAAATAACACTCTGAGAGCAGCTGTGCTTAATAGGTGAGTACACCCAAAATAGGAAAAAGGAAATAGCACTGCGCTTCAAACTCAAAAATATTACAGACATTCCTCGGTTACCGACTTACCTGCTTTGCGACTACTCGCACTTACGACGGACTGCCGATCGACCTCCGACCTCGCGCGTCAGTGCGGCGGAAGTGATGTCCTCCGATCTTCAATGCGGGTCCCGGTAAGTATTTTTATTGCCCGATGCACAGTACACTGTTCGGTACTGTACATCTGCAACGCTATACAGTACTGTACTTATGCAGTACAGTACTGTATAGAGTTCTACACTTAACGATCAATTTGTTTAACAACCTGGTTGTAGGAACGGAACTCTGTCGTTAAGTGAGGAATACCTGTATTCCTAAAATGTGAAAAAAAATATTATGAAATGTGAAATTGCCACAAAGTGATAAACAATTTGGTGTCATACACGCAGACCGTTGCCTCAGAGGAAGTCAATAGTGACAAAATGCATCAGGTGGGCGGATCTATGCGAGCATTGCAATCATAGAGACGGGCGCTCCAGTGGACACAATCCATGTGCAATTGCCTTATTTTAATTGTAAGTGCATTTTAATCGTTTTAAATAAATGTATTCTCTCTCTGAGCACAAGAGAAGGTGGAAGATGGAGGAATAGTGTTACAAGATTTTGGAAAGATAAGCCAGAGTTGGGAGGAATCTACACCAAATTATTGTCGGATTAAAAACAAAGGAGAGGATTTGGTTCTATATAAAAAAAAGAAGCTGAAAGCCGAATTCCGGCATCGGCCGGGCGCACACAACAGAGAACACCGCGGGCTCGCAGGGACAAGGTAAGTGACACTTTTGCGCAATCCCGAGTGTGGCTCGGGATTACCACTCTTGGTACTGAAAATTAACCCCGAGCCACACTCGGGAATACCGCCAGGGAGGTTAATCGCCTTTTTTCCTCAGAGAATAAGTGCGATTTTTAACATTTGTATTCATAGCTTTTGGTCCTCCCTCATTTTGTTGGACTTGCTCAAGCTCAAGGGCATCCTTCATAGGCCTCATTCACACTGCCGTACAATACGCTGCGTATAGATGTGCGCAGCGTATTTTTTCCATACGAAGCATATGCAAATAAATGGCTCCATACACATAGCGTAAAGATGTGCAAAAACAGAATGGACCCGAGATGCGTCCTGGCAACGTATTTCTGTGTATTTTATGTGCATATACGCGTGTGCGCGCGCGTGTACGCACGTACACACGTACAGTACATTGCTCTTGCGTTGTGTGTGCATGAGGCCTTATAGATCAGTGACCAGGTCTGCATACATTTGCATTTGTGGCTTACTATTATGTAGACCTGCACTTTACTCTGCTTGGTTCTTCAGGAAACTCCATTCATCATACCTGTGCAATGACAGCTGTTATAGTTACACATTTACTGTCACAAGAGATTTTACTCTGTATGTATGATGTATGTTTGCAAAAGTCATTGATTTGTATAGGCTGAGTGGCCACAGCTGATTGCAAACACCTGGTTGTACCTGTCACAGAAATATGCTGATCTGGTCGGTGTATGTTCCTGGACAGCCTTAAAGTGCCATGCAACCAAAACTTATTTTTTTATTCCTTTTGGATAGAGCAGAGAAGGGTTAAAGATTGAGTTTTGGGGGCTATTTGAGGATATTTGGGTCTCCATTAGAAAGATTTCCCCGCATTTATTGTCCTGGTGACAACCAGGTGGGAAGTAAAGGAAAATCTTCAACAGAAACACAAAAAGAAATCAAAAACACTTTTTTTTTGTTAGAACCAGGCTAGAACTCCCTGCCAGATTTTTATTTCTGTCTATGTCCTTGTTGGAGATATTTTCTCACCTCCTGTCTGGTGAAACCATTGTGACCGTGGCAGTATGTGAGCGAAAATCTTTTTTAAACGAGCCCTGGATAGCAGTTAGAAAAGAAAATGATTTAGTGTACTCAGAGCTGCAGTAGCGTTTCCTTTTTATTAAAATGGCAGCAGGGGTCACCTGGATTACAGTAAGAACATACTCTATATAAAAAAAATTACTAAACTTACACTTTATACCTCCACTAAAGTTACCCAGACACCTACACACAGTATGGAATACATTAGGCAGAAACCAGTGAATCTGCCATTATGTTTTTAGGTTCTAGGAAGACATCAATGGAAATACAGGTTTGGTTTATGTGCCACCTCACCTGTTACATTTTTTTGTTGGCTCATAGATCCATACACATCAAATAATGGAAGTATGTTTTTACATCATATGGCAGGAATATTATCTTACTAATAGTTCACTCTACTAAAACTTGCATAGTAAAGAACAAAGAACAGTCTGATGTTGCTGTTCAATTTTTCCCTGTAAGATTATATTGTCTTATCAAAAATCTTCTCTGGGGAAACATATGCACATCATGCAGATACGGTCCAAGTGGGAAATGTGCCCAGCACATCAATTCTTCAAAGCAACAATTCTATCTACTGACATAGACATGAGCCATCTGGATAGTGCAGTACACTCTTGTTGACTAACTTCTGCAGTTTTCAGAAGCACTATGATGAATTTCTTCACTGGGGAAAGGACTGTTCACCATCTAGCAGAAGTAAAAATAAGTGCTATTAAATATTTACTGTATGTAGTGATGGCCCCCTAAGGAGCTGTTGAAGTTTAGGGGCCATCATTGCCTTTCTACTGGTGCGCTGCTTTACTTGTAACCCTAATCAATCACCGACCCACTAGCTGCAATCCAATGACCGACATCCACAATGTCCACACTGTCAATCTTTGCTTGAAGAATTTATTGGCTCACAGTTCAAGGGAAGAGTGCTAGGGGTTACAGGATAAGCCAAATATGGCAGCAACAAATTGCCTCTACTTGGAAATATCTTCAGCCCCTCTCACTGGCTGGCTGTGTGCCTTTATGTCAAGACTGACAATGTTTTTCCGTGTGCGTTTAAACTGAGACCAAAAATTGACTGAGCAACCTTTGATTCCTGAAGGTGCTTCTCTTTAACCACCACCTTCCTGACTTCCAGGCCCTAGGGTAGACCCATTACTAAACCTTGGGACCTTGCTTTGGAACTGTTCCCTTTCCTGGCAGCCGGCCTGTGAAGCAAAGGGCCTCTTTTATTCTTCTTGCTCTTCTCAGAATGCAGGCTTGGAGGGCTATGGCAAGATCTCTTAAACTGGCATCCTCTTTAGCAAAGCCTTGGAGCCAAGCACCCTTCTAGATGGGCTCCGCAATAATATACCTCCTTCCCCCTATCTACATCACTGTAATCAAACCCCCATGTTATTGGCCAGGTCGAAACAAATATTCACAATCTATAACATTGTATGTACTTGCTCTATTCCCTGGAGAATACTCCCCTGGAGCAGGTAGAAGTAAACAATGCCCTAGATTCAAGGGAACCCCGCAACTGCAGAAAACACTAACAACCATAACTCATGTTGGTTACAGACTAGCTGCCCACTAAAATTTGACTAGATATAAATTTGACATTTATATTTGTTTAGGTGATAGCAACTCTATGCACACATATAAGATGCAAATGTGAAAAACACATACAGCTGTAACATTTGTACATACCTCCCAACTTTCTGAGATAAGAAAAAGGAACGCCTTCCACCACAATGTATTTTGGCAATGGACACGCCCCTGTCGTGCCCCCAGTTATGTGGTGCCAAAAATGATTGTATAAACCTAGAATTGTTTTTTTCACCATTACTTTTCCTTTAGACTGGCTTTTCAAAATAGAAAACAAGGTAATTAGGAGATATGATGATGATTTTAGTGCAGAAGAATAATATAAATCATAGGTATGTAGCTTTTGCATAGGTTTAGGTACAATGTGGAGAGTACATGTTTCTCCATTGATTGCATGAGTACAGTGAAATATGGAAATGATAATGAATTGCTTCTGGCAGAGCAGAGGCCTCCCTTGAACTCAGTCCTTGTCTGCAGTTACAGTAAAGACTGTAGACATGCCTGGCACAAACAGTACAATGTTTACACTTTTATGGATCTGATGATAGCTCTCAATGTCAAACAGAAAGGAAAAGGAGAGGTATTCATGAATCTTTGCGCAGTTGTTTAGTATTCCTGTATAACTTAATAGGTATGAGGTTCAGGTTAGGAGCTATCTGGGGTTTGAGGTGAGTTTTATATTATAAGTGTATATCGGAACTGTTGGAAATGCAACAACATATTCTAATGTCCTGATATGTACTATGTCTTTTGAGCTGTAGATGCTGCAGTAGTGCAATGTTACTCTCTATGTGCATGCTTATCTATCATACAGAGGAAGCCATACTCATACATGTAACGTTCTTCTAAGCAAGTAAAATTTAATTCAGCATTCCTCAGGATCTCGGTGCTTCATCTAAACAGTGATATACAATGCTATACTGTGCTATGCATTGCTATAGTGTACTATATAGTGCTATGCTGTGCTATACAATACTATACAGTGCTATACATTGCCATGGTGTACTATACAATGCTATAGAGTGCTATAGAGTGATACACATTGCTATACAGCACTATACAGTGCTATTTAGTGCTATACATTGCTATGCTGTGCTATACAGTGCTCTAGTGTAGATAGCAGTGTGATGAGCTACATACTGCATTACCCTTACCCCTGGTCAAATGGGTCTTTGAAAGGCAATAATCTGATAAAATGGACAAGTCAGTCCCTTCACTATAACAAGATGGGATCCAAGCAGCCATATTGTCAGTGTGTGTTGGAGCTGGTTAGGGAAAGATGACAAATGTGTACAAGTTTATACTGTGCTATATAGTGCTATCAATGCTATATGATGCTATACAGTGCTATACAATGCTACAGTGCTACACAATGCTAAACTGTAGATTGCAGTGTGACGTGGTTCATTTGTTTTTGTACCCTCCTGTGTTCACAGTTTCATAAATCTAACTGTCCTTCTTAAGAATCTTTTTTTCGGTATCAGCTTCCTAGCCTCTACCACCCCCTTGCAGTCTTTTCTTTTGCTAATTATTAGGGTCTTTTTCCTTCCATTTAATTATTTTGTCTTTAATTTTCTGCTAGGGTAAAAAAAAACTAATGGACTTTTGTTTTTGGTGGTTAGTCTTTTGGTCTTTTGGGGTTTATATTAGGGATGCACCAATACTGTTTTTTCGGTATCGAGTACGAGTACCAATATTTGTTTTTGGTACTCGACAATACCGAGTTTTGGTATTGTCAGGGAGTTGGGTGGCGGATCATGACCCGTCAACACAGCTTCCTGATTGCCTCTGAAGCCGGTGTTCCTTCGCTAGAACACCGGCTTCAGAGGCTGCCTGACCAATCAGGAAGCCGCGCGGAAAGTCATGAGATGCCGGCTGGCTTCCTGATTAGTCAGGAAGCCAGGCTGCTCAGCAACACTTGAAGCTGGCTTCCTAGCCAATTAGGAAGCCGGGAGGTGGGTCATTATGTGCTGGCCGGCTTCCTGATTGGCTAGGAAGCTAGGCTGCTTAGCAACACGTGAAGCCGGCTTCCTAGCCAATCATGAAGCCAAGAGGCGGGTCATAACCCACCGCGTGGCTTCCTGATTGGAAAGGAAGCCGGCTCCATGCTCACTCGGCAATGCTGGTCAAAGGGAGATCTCCCTCTTCCTGGAAGTTACAGTATCGGTGGTATCAGAGCATACCCAAATACTCGTTATCGGCACCGCTACTAGTATCGGTATCGGTGCATCCCTAGTTTATATGCATATATTGTTTATGGGTGGGGGGTAATGTATTTGAATTTGTCTTGCTAGGGCCATTTTTGGTGTCGATACTGAACAGATGTTAGCGCTGCCCTTTGTAAGCAGCACACCACCGCATTGCTGTGAGTTAACTTACCTTACTTCCATCATCTGCATTGCATGAGCTGACATCACTATCCTTCTGGCAAGTTTCCCGGTGAATGATGAGTATCACACATGTCAAGAGATTTCTCTCCAGCCTAGTGCAAGAACATCAGCGTAAGTAACTGAATTTGACCTGGTATCAGCCTAATGCAGTCCCTGTACAACAGAGCTGGAATGTGAGAGGAAGAAGCAGTAAAAGGAGGCAATCCGTTCATGTGCTGACAAGAAGCATGCTGATGAGGAAGAGAAAGCGAAAGAGTGACAGAGGGATAAACTCATCACTGTGCTGCTTTTCTTTTAACTTTTCCAACAAAGGCTGGGCTTGGGTCCAGGACGACCTTCCAAATGAAGTAGAATCAATGATGCTGGGCATTAGACTGAGGACATCTAGTGTGCCAGGGAAATCTCTAGATTAAAGTGGACCTTTACCCCCTTTGACTAAAAATCAAATCAGCATACAGCTTTGCATGCTAAAATGACATCTTTTTACATTCATTAGCTATAGAAATATATTTTTATTTTACTGACAATTTCTTTTTTTCCACTTCCTTGTCCACTTTGGCACAAATGATGTCAAAGCCTTGCATCCTGGGAAGGTTACATCAGCACAGCATTTCTGAGAAATCTCTTTAATCAGGATGCAAGGCTTTGACATCATTTGTGCCACAAGAGTACAGGGAAATCCATGTCCCCCCCGAGATGATGTGCATGGTCACATGTCACATGTCTTACTTCCAGAGTTCCCGGAAATAAAGGGAGATTATTTAATCTGCCCTTAGTTAAAATGGCCACTGTGAGAAGAATGGGGGGGGGGGGGGGAAAAGGGTGGGAAAC
>NW_017307005.1:559491-560826 GCF_000935625.1 Nanorana parkeri
GCACGAGGAAGAGTGAAGGGGAGAGGGGGGGGGGGGGAATAAGGTATGCAAGACACAAAACAAAAATTTTACAAGACCTGAAAATTATCTAGAAGTATGTGTTTGTAGATTGTCATTATTAAACATTTCTAAAGGTGTGTTTGTTGTTATTTTAAAGATATGGGTTAAGGTTCCTCTTTAAGGACTCGTTCACACAATGCACTGCGGCAACTTATGATGGTAAAAAAAAAATTCTGAGTATCACTCCAGTGCACCCTCCATTGGAGTGCCAGTCAGAACAAATCACCAACATAATGAATGTGTGTTCTGCCGCAACACATAGTGTGAACGGGCCCTAAAGATTAATACTGCAGCAAAATTGGTTTTGTTATTTTTATCTTTTAATGGGTAATTATTTTTATGTTGTTATTTTTCATAGTTATGCATTAAACGCTACTTGCAAAATATAAATGCATGAAGAATATAAATAAGTGCAAGCCTGCATAGTTACAGTATCCTAGGTTATTCTACAATATAAGCAATGCAGACAGCAAGGCCTAAATATATATATATTGCTTACTGGCTTCAATATGAATGAGGCTATATACAGTGAATGAGCTTCTATTGTATCACTCTAATGAACTCATTAATTTTTCAGGAGATCTCTCAGATCTTCTACTTTATAAATATATGTACAGATATAAAATTGTGTATTCTCTACACATCTGTACTGTTCCAAAGCTAAAAAAAAACCTCATAAAAAATCCATATATCACAGCTGCTTTCAACCTCTACTGTTCCAAAGATCCCTCTGGAATGTGCTCCTAATACAGCCTTGCTTTAACTCTTCCTGGCCAGGAGAAAAGAACGCTCACTGACATGCATACAGTAGCTTTACCTGCACACCAATCTTGTCTTCTGCCTACGTCTTCCAATCATTCACCTTTAGAAACCATTAGCCTGCTGGAAAACACATGGGAGCAGAGAGGGCGTGCAGAGATTTGCAGCATCAAAACTGATAGCATTATCACTGCTAGAAGGTTAATAGCAAAACCAGTCACAGAATCAGAACAATTGAACAAAAGGATCACAGTGCAGTTTTGTGGTAACATCTAATTGATTTTTCTCATCTAATTGATCGCTACCACCACCTCATTTCCTAGGAGAAACACAAGAGAGTTACATCTTGCTGCTGTCATTAGCACTTCATTTCGTCTGCTGATTACACACACTATATATACAGTATTTATATATATATATATATACATTATATATATATATACATACATATATATATATTTAGAACGGAAAAAAAGAAGTACTTAAAGTGTAAAGTATATGTATGAACAGTATAGC
>NW_017307005.1:562011-572866 GCF_000935625.1 Nanorana parkeri
CAAGACACAAAACAAAAATTTTACAAGACCTGAAAATTATCTAGAAGTATGTGTTTGTAGATTGTCATTATTAAACATTTCTAAAGGTGTGTTTGTTGTTATTTTAAAGATATGGGTTAAGGTTCCTCTTTAAGGACTCGTTCACACAATGCACTGCGGCAACTTATGATGGTAAAAAAAAAATTCTGAGTATCACTCCAGTGCACCCTCCATTGGAGTGCCAGTCAGAACAAATCACCAACATAATGAATGTGTGTTCTGCCGCAACACATAGTGTGAACGGGCCCTAAAGATTAATACTGCAGCAAAATTGGTTTTGTTATTTTTATCTTTTAATGGGTAATTATTTTTATGTTGTTATTTTTCATAGTTATGCATTAAACGCTACTTGCAAAATATAAATGCATGAAGAATATAAATAAGTGCAAGCCTGCATAGTTACAGTATCCTAGGTTATTCTACAATATAAGCAATGCAGACAGCAAGGCCTAAATATATATATATTGCTTACTGGCTTCAATATGAATGAGGCTATATACAGTGAATGAGCTTCTATTGTATCACTCTAATGAACTCATTAATTTTTCAGGAGATCTCTCAGATCTTCTACTTTATAAATATATGTACAGATATAAAATTGTGTATTCTCTACACATCTGTACTGTTCCAAAGCTAAAAAAAAACCTCATAAAAAATCCATATATCACAGCTGCTTTCAACCTCTACTGTTCCAAAGATCCCTCTGGAATGTGCTCCTAATACAGCCTTGCTTTAACTCTTCCTGGCCAGGAGAAAAGAACGCTCACTGACATGCATACAGTAGCTTTACCTGCACACCAATCTTGTCTTCTGCCTACGTCTTCCAATCATTCACCTTTAGAAACCATTAGCCTGCTGGAAAACACATGGGAGCAGAGAGGGCGTGCAGAGATTTGCAGCATCAAAACTGATAGCATTATCACTGCTAGAAGGTTAATAGCAAAACCAGTCACAGAATCAGAACAATTGAACAAAAGGATCACAGTGCAGTTTTGTGGTAACATCTAATTGATTTTTCTCATCTAATTGATCGCTACCACCACCTCATTTCCTAGGAGAAACACAAGAGAGTTACATCTTGCTGCTGTCATTAGCACTTCATTTCGTCTGCTGATTACACACACTATATATACAGTATTTATATATATATATATATACATTATATATATATATACATACATATATATATATTTAGAACGGAAAAAAAGAATTACTTAAAGTGTAAAGTATATGTATGAACAGTATAGCCTGTTTTTTTTTATTAGGGGACATTTTCATTGCCATTTTTGCATTTTTTGCAGCCATTTTAGTCAGGAAAATTGCATGAGAACTCCTCCAAAAAAAAAAAATAGAATAAAATGGTGGTAGTTATAATTTTCTATGTCACGCAATATTAGTGCAACGGTTCGGGTTGTCAAACACAAATTCTCAGTAAAAAAGACTATCAGAGAATGGCATGCTTAAGGTCTTGTTCACACCTTGGCGTATTGCAAATGCGCATCTGTCGCGCGACCGTCACACGTTTTTTTACCGCGGTTCGCGGTAAAAAAGTCGCGCGACCGTCGCGCATTTCCGAAGGCTACTTGGCTGTATCCCAATGGAAACGCGCAACAAAACGGCCCAAAGTAGTACCTGTACCTTTTCAGGCGTGGGACGTTTTGTAGCGCTTTAGGGACGGGTGGAAATACGCCAAGGTGGGAACGAGACCATTGAATACAATGGGATTTATATTTTTGAGCGTTTTGTAGAGCGTTCGTCGAGCGTAAAACGCGCTACAAAACGTTCAGGTGTGAACGAGGGCTAAGTCAATTTGCTATTGCCTAAAGACAAATTGGTGTATCAACATAGGGGCTGTCCCCCAAAATTTCTTAAAACATGGGATGCATGGTTCTCTACTCCTGACTTAGCTCCCGCTGCTCTGGTTCTGCAATACCTGCTGGGTTAAAGGGTATTTCCACTTTTGCAGTCAAATTTAGGGAAACCCCTACATATGTTCGCTATGTGTTCCTCTTCCCACAGCATACTGTATAATAACTGTTAAAAAATATCTTACCTTTTAGATGTTTTGGTAAATCAGACAAAATTTTATTTTTCTTAGCCCTTTCGCAGTGGTCTGTCCCAATAAAAAGACTTGAGACTAAAATCTGAGGATTGTGCTTATCTGATAAGCTTCATTAACATAAAATGGACAAGCCACCTCTAACAGGACGAGAACCTTCACCCATTACAGCCCCTCCTAATGTTTAAAATAAATAGAAGCAAGAAGAAATGTTAACCCTTCAAACCCTAACCCAAGTAAAAGCTATTTAAACTGCAAGAAGCATTTTTTTTTTTTTAGCTTATGCTATGTGAACATGTAACAAATATAAAACAGATGTTATCCCAATTTGGCTGTGAAAGTGGTAATACACTTTAATGTAGCACAATGTTTTATTACTCTTCCTGTGCTATAGATTGTTTATATCCTTGATTGTGCTGCAAAGTCCAAATCGTGGAATAGGCTGCTTTCTCTTTACTGTTCCTTATGTTGTTTTAATCTTTTTTTGTGTTGGTTGAAATATTTATATGTTGTTTCATGTGCAGCTTAAATGCACTATGCTCGTACTTGATCTCTAGATGTCGACTTGGTGTGTTAGTGTATCACAATATTTCCTATGGTTCATTGACTTGGAACAATATGCACTCACACATATAGACGGGTAAATAAAAGCTTTATTTTGTAAATTGCTAATTCTCTTTGCAATATTTGTATTACAACATTGAGCAACGTCATCTTGCACAATCTTATGAATTGTATTAATGTAAAACGAACATATGTTCTACTTTTATACATTGGTTTATCTTTTTTCTTTATTTTTGTTTGGGTGTATAATAAAACCTTTGAAAAAAAAATGCATTCAAATGAATATTTGTACCCACAAACACAATATAAAACAATTGTAAAATATAAAAACTGAGGTCACATCAAGTAGATACCAAACAAGTCAATAGTGAAATGGCAAAAACCTCTTTGGTACCCAAAATTGTCCATAGGCGTTGCATTAAATGCTTTTACAAGTCAGCAATTTAGAGTTAGCCCTGAATGATGGCCCTAGAAGAGCGGTAGGGAAACTCTGGCCCTCAGGCTGTCCTGAAACTACAAACCACAGCATGCATCTGCCACTGGGAGTCATGCCTATAGCTGTCAGAGTCTTGCAATGGCTCATGGGACTTATAGTTTCACAGCAGCTGGAGGGCTGGAGTTTGCCTAATCCTGCTCTAGAATTAAGCCACACAAATCACTACCAGCAGAAAGCCAACTTTCAGCTGAAGATGTGTAAACTCCCTCCTCCTTGTGTTTAACCCCTTCTTGACTGAGCTTGTTTTTAGTTTCTGTTCGTAAATGACTGACACGCTTTTGACATTTTTGCTGTGTGATTCTTCCACGTCAGTAATATACTTTCTTACAAAGTGCACCCACACATATTATATATTGTTTTTTAGAGGACAGATAGGGCTACATATTTATATCACATATGTGCGTCTAACGCCTCACTTAGGACAAATAAAATATAAAAAAGAGGAAAAAACCGTTTAAAAAAAAACACTTTTTTCCCAGTTTTGATTTGTAGTATTTTTTTTACAAAACCAGCACAGCTAAAAAAAATGCAATAAATACATTCATTTATTTGTCCCTTATTTTATTTTATTTTTTACACATTTTTTTATTTTTTTTACACTTTTCACAATTTTTTTATTTTTTTTACACTTTTCACTTTTTTTTTAACTTAAAAATGTTATTTTATTTATTTAATTATATCAAGCAGATTTTGTGAATTAATCTCACTGTTACTGCATGATAAATTAATAAATTTTTGGTTATTATCAGGCTGCTTCAAACTTCAGAACAGCCGATAATAAGTTAGTGACACTGATCCTGCAGCAGTTCAGGATTCAGCTGTTACTAAATGTTTTCTGATTGTTGCAACAACGATCAGCAAACAAACATTCTTCTTCCAGGAATAGATACATTGTAGGAATAGACACATTTTGTATCTATTCATGAAAGAAAAAAAAAAGCCAGTATAGCTTGAGAGAGATATCTCTCGATCTATACGAGCTGTCAGAATGCCGGCAAAAGCCGACATGTGTGTCCGCTTTGCTTTGACTCTCAGACACCCGATATTAAGGTATCGGGTGTCTGAAAAAGGTTAACCCTTTCATTAATGAATGCCTCTGTAGTAAGGGCATCC
This sequence comes from Nanorana parkeri, assembly GCF_000935625.1. Lineage (NCBI taxonomy): Eukaryota > Metazoa > Chordata > Amphibia > Anura > Dicroglossidae > Nanorana > Nanorana parkeri. Next base: position 566,283 of record NW_017307005.1, read on the forward strand.
ATTAATGAATGTTAAAAGCTGATTCTCAGCGATTAACAGCCCTCTAAAGCAGCAAATAACTCGTCACGTACAGTGTACGTGACAAGTCATTTGGTCCCTTTGTGGCTGGACGTACAGTGTACGTCTCCCGTCACGAAGGGGTTAAAGACCTGTATGGCCACTGATGTATAGGCAAACAGTAGCAGAGAAAGGGTTAAACCCCTGTCAGTTTATTTTTTGCTGTTTGTATCCCCTTCGGGAGGTTTTACTTCACTACCTGCTCAGGTGACACAACAGGAAATTAGAATTCCCCGCTTAGACAGTTGTCACCTGATCAGTTATCCCCAATAGAATGTTTGACTTCATATCCTTCTCTGGTGACAACTGTAAAATCTTGGATTTTTTTTCACTCTCCGTCTCAGTGGCAATCACCATGAGAGAAAGGCTGAATCTACCCATTGGGCGATTAGAATTAGACAGGGATTATAAGACACCTCTATTCTATCCAAAACCAAAGAAGCTTTGGCTATACATTTTAAGGTAGAACTCCAGATTAATAGCTAAAAACACAATACATATGCAGATATGTTTACTGTTTTACCTTTTTTTATTCTACACAGACAGTTTAGCGATTTACACCTATCTGCTACACTGCACAGCCATGCAGGAACCACACCTTCTTTACTGACTCATCTATGTAGCATTGATTCTTTGGGGGTGATTTACTAACCTAAACACACGCACGCACCAGGTGTGTGTGATTTTCACACAGCAAAACGTATTTATCAACCAAAAAGTCTCTAAAAGCATATTTCCACTAATGCCATATATGGAAAAATCATGCACATGATGCATATATAATGCTGATTCACAGTTTAGACAAAAATGGTTAGCTAATGCATTTACATTCCTGCATTCATCAACGCAAGCAACACAACATAGAGCTAATTTACACCACATCACCTTGCAATTCATTGCAGGGCTTTGCACAACACACCTGCTGGGTGTGTACACACTACAAAGGTGTTTCGATTCCACCCATAGATCATGCTGAGAGGGAACACACTACAGAGGTGTATACACGTTCATGGTGTGTTTATAAGGTTAGTAAATTAACCCCTTTGTCTCCATTTGTTGATTGGATAACAAATCAGTATCACCTCTGTCAAATTAGCAATGAGATGATTCAGGGAGCAGAAAAGTCCATGTCACACTGGTGATTCTGTTCCTAGTGACAACTCACCAATGACAGAATTGATAAGATGGCATCACTTCGTTAGCTGACAGAACCAGTGAAGTGTCTCTTGGTCGCTGCCTCCTTGCCAGTAATGGAGATTCTGCGGTATCCTAACCGACAATGGAGTGATGTCCATTAGGGAAGGAAGCTATTGAATTTAGATGATTCCACCACTGGAAAGGGGTTTGCCAACAGTTTTAAAATTCTCATTGTGACATGTTCCTCAAAGACCAACTCCAAGATACATTTGACCCCCCACCTCACCCCTCTTCCCCGCACCCCACTATCTAATGGCTGAATAAAAATTCCCTATCTAAAAGCCGTTTTCATTTACATTAAGCCATAGTCACACGACGCTGCAGCCCTCTTCTGTTTATTTCCTGCTTGGGTCCTTCATTGAGTGTCCACACCAGTGCCTGCATGATGTGGACATTTCCTATCGGATGTTTATTGGCCAGGGCCTTCTCCAGAAGAGGACAGACGTGAACAGAGGGGAGTGAAGCGGACCAGCAGTCTTGAGCGCCGCCATTGCACCGCTGGACTTGCAGTCCCCCCACCCGGAAACGGTGGTGGTTAGGTACCTAGAGCGGGAACCTAGGTGAGTATATCTAAATTCATAAGGTAAGGGGAAACAAAAACCTATCAGGATGGGTGGAAGGTAGGGGTGGTAAAAAAATACTTTTTGACTGGAGTTGGGCTTTAAAGCGACATGAAATGTTAGCACTTACCTTAAATGATGTATCTTAATCCGATCTTCCTCTTCTTTCCTGATGTTTTCATCTGTACCTGCCGGGGTTACGGCGGCTCTCCGATCCAGCGCTGACTCCTCTGTCCTTGCAGGCACTTCCAATCCCGCGGTGTCTGTGCGCGGGTGCACGCTGCCATAGACTTACTTTGCATCTCTGCTCGTCTCCCGGCCGAAAATCCGAACTGCGCATGCGCCCGCCCCAGGATGCTGTGCAGCTGCCCGAGCAGTTTCGGATTCTCGGGCAGGAGCGCGCGGCGAAAACGGGGTAAGTTTAAACCGCTGGTAAAGCATTTTTTTTGCATATATATATATATATTTATATATGTATATATATATATAGAGAGAGAGAGAGAGAGAGAGAGGGAGAGAGATAGGCAAACAAAATGGAGGATTTAGAAACCCTTTAAGCTGAGTGGTAGAAGTATTCAAATCACAAGCCTTGCTGTATAGAATTATAAATCCTTTGGTGGATAAAACAGTAAATCCTTTAGATTGTAAGCTCTCACAGGGAGGGCCCTCCTTACCATCTTGACTTGATTTGAAATGTTATCGGTAATGCTTTCCTTATATTGTAAAGCACTGTGCAAACTGTTGGTGCTATATATATATACGTATATCTTGTATAACAATAATACACATTTATTTAACTAAGTATTCAACTATTTTCCACTTTAAACAAGGTCTTTCAGATGATAAATCTGTCAGGGTTTCTTACCTTTACTCCACCAGTTTGCTGCAGCATGGCTTTTTTTGCAGTCTGACACTGTTCGTTGCTCTTTGGCACCCTCTTATGACCAAACCCATAAATATCATCATTCTGCAACTCCTGGCAAACTCTGATCTACTAAGTGCTTTGCTGTTGTTCCTGATTTCCGTGTATGACCCTGGCTCTGACTGACTGATCTTCTGGTTCCTGACTTTTTGTCATTTTTGTTTATTGTTATTTTCAATACATTACTTTTATTTTTAACCTGCACTTTAGTTTTTGTCTGGTTTCTTAGTTTCCTAACAGAATACAAACTCCAAGCTGATAAATTGCAAAATACAATGATATATTCCTTTAAAAATAATGTAATGCACGTTTAAATGCAGTTAGTGTAAGTACCTGAATTTGACTTGGTATTAGCCTCCTGTAATCCCCTGTACAGCAATAAACAGACTGAGAGGGAGGGCAGTGCTAGGAGGAGGTGCGCCATACATCTACAGTATCAGCCGACAAGGACATTCTTATGAATCTGCTGCTGCTCCCTCACTGACCATCAGAGGCTGGGAGGTGATGCAGTAAAGAAAAGTGAAGTCCCTTTTTTCCAGGATGATAAATCTCAGGACTGGATGGATAGAGTTACAAACCCTTTGGCAGATAAATCATCTCCCACATATGACTTTCAACTGTGCATTTTTTGTCTGGAGTTCAGCTTTAAAAAGCAAACATATATTTCATTTTTCTGACTGCCAGGGATTAATGAAGGGTGAAATTTACTTGACTCCTATGGGATATTGCAGACCATTCTTGTTCATTTCAGTCCTTTGTGATGGTCAAGTTAAACCTTGCACAAACAGCTTCAAGGACAAGTTTGCATTGTACTTGATGCCTGTTACAATAGGTCTGCTTACACCTGCTTCTTCCACTTTTGTGCTCACATGTTTCTACATCTTACAGCCAAACTCCAGTAAGGCATTTAAATACACATATAATACACATATGAACTATATACATGGACACTATTTTACCTGCTCCCAGTGCTGCCACTCCCCTCCCAGTCTAAGTGCTGCTGTACAAGGGATTGCAAGAGACTGATGCCAAATCTAATTGGGAATGCATACTAATTGCTCTAAAAAATCTATTTATTAATGAATACAAAATTACATTATTGTGTCTGGACTATAATTGGATATTGCAGAACATGCCATAACAAACCATGCCCAAACAGCTCCATGGACCAAGTTGCACTGTAATTGATGTATGTTACAATATGCCTGCTTATGCCTAGTGTTGGGGTTTCCTTACTCCTTGCAGCTTTGTAGTAATATGCATCTACACCTTACAGTCAAGCTCCAGGAAAACGTCTAAATACCCATATGAAATGCATACATGGACACTGTTTTACCTGCTCCCAATGTTGTCCCTCCCCCTCCTAGTCTAAGTGCAGCTGTACAAAGAATTTTAAGGGGTTTCCCTACTCCTTGCAGCTTTGTCCTAACATGTGTCTACACCTGACAGGCAAACATCTAAATACACATATGAAATACATGCATGCCTGGTACAGTAGGTCTGCTCACACCAATTGTAGGAGTTTCCCTACTGCTCGCAGCTTTGTATTAGTATGTGTCTTCACTTTCCAACCGAACTGCATGCATGCCTGGCTGGTATAATAGGTCTGCTTACACCTAGTGTAGGGCATTGCCTACTGCGTGCAGCTTTGTATTAGTATGTGTCTTCACTTTACATCCAAACTCCAGGAAATCATTTAAATACACATATGAACTACATACATGCCTGGTACCATAGGTCTGCTCACACCAATTTTAGGGGGTTCCCTACTTCTTGCAGCTTTGTATTAATATGTGTCTTCACTTTACATCCAAACTCCAGGAAATCATCTACATACACATATGAACTGCATGCATGCCTGGTACAATAGGTCTGCTCACACCTAGTGTAGGGGTTCCCTACTTCTTGCAGCTTTATATTAATCTGTGTCTTCACTTTACATCCAAACTCCAGGAAATCATTTAAATACACATATGAACTGCATGCATGCCTGGTACAATAGATCTACTCACACCTAGTGTAGGGGTTCCCTACTCCTTGCAGCGTTGTACTAATGCACATTAAAGCCAGTGTGTGTGTGTGTGTGTGTGTGTGTGTGTGTGTGTAGCAGTTGAGGGTTTTGCACACAATGACATCAGTTTAGCTAACAGTCGCCGTCCCCTGTGGGTTTCCCCTGACTGAGCAGCTCCCTTTCTGCCAGTTGCGGATCGTCTGATAGACATGAAGGAATTCTCCAGGGTGCTGAATCAGGAAGCCACTGGCTGGGCACTAATGAGCGGCGCTTGACAAAGGAGGAGCGGAGCGCTCAGCTTGGCTTTCTCCCTCTCCCTCCCTTCTATTGGTTGGGAGTCCTCCACACGTGACCTGCCTTGGACTGGCATTGAGCCTGGGATGAATTGTAGATGTAAGGAGGAGCTGGGATGCAGATTTGGCAGTAGCCTCACATACACACACATACGGCTGAGCCTCCTTCGGAGCAGAGTAGAGCGCTGCTTGGCTTGCTCAGAGGAGAGATGCAGTAGGATAAGGCACACTGGCTGCTGGTCCCTTTCATTTTACTGCTTCAGCATTTTCTTTTTCCCCCCCTCTCCTCTGCATTTCTTTTCTTGTTTTTGTATAGTGCTGACTTGCAGCCTTTGCACTCCACATCCACCTTCTTCACAGACTAAGTGAGAAAGATGAAAGGAAGATCCCTCTTACAGTGTGTCCTAGCTGGCTTGGCGCTGCTGTGTGCTACTATTGCTGCTGATAGATCGCTCCTCACTGATCATTTTTTGGTGGACTTAAACGAAGGGGGAGAGGAGGAGGCTAAGCAACTTGCCAAGGAATATGGCTTTGGTGGGGCCAGGAAGGTAAAGTCTTTTCCCCCTATTTGTACATAACCTGCTAGTGCTGTGTGTGTACTGTCACTATCTAATCATTACCTTCAAAGCTCCAAACAGATGGAATAATAAATACACATAATTATGTAACTCAGCTCATCACAGCTCCATAGACCATCATTCTGCCTGCTGGAAGTCTTCTACCATAGGACACTACTATTTGTCTGCAAGGGGTGTCATATTTTGTATGGGGGCAGGAGATACATGACATGTTCAACCATCCAAAGAGAGCTAGGAGATAGACATTGTAGTAAGAAAGGGGACAGACAATGTGCAGATTGCAAAGTTACTTCATAGCATCTCTATGGGAAAAGGATAATTATGGTACACAGAGATAAGGGGGCACCAAATGATTCTGGTCTATACACTGACTAGGAAGCGTATCTTGTTTAACTAAATGTTATATAATAATCGTATGTTTCATCTATCTCTCCATCATCTATCTGTATCATATATCTATCATTAATAGCTATTGCCTATCTATTTATCTATCTTTCATTAACCAGTGAACTATCATTGATATCTATTTCCTTTCTATTTATCATTAATATCTATCTCTCTCTCTCATTAATATTTATTGCCTATCTATTTATCTATCTTTCATTAATCAGTCAAATATCTATGACTGATGCCTATTTTCTATCTATCTATCTATCTATCTATCTATCTATCTATCTATCTATCTATCTATCTATCTATCTATCATCCATCTATCTTTCATAATAGTATCTATCTATCTATCTATCTATCTATCTATCATTAATAGCGTTTGCCTATCTATTTATCTATCTTTCATTAATCAGTCAAATATCTATGACTGATGCCTATTTTCTATCTATCTATCTATCTATCTATCTATCTATCTATCTATCTATCTATCTATCTATCTATCATCCATCTATCTTTCATAATAGTATCTATCTATCTATCTATCTATCTATCTATCTATCTATCTATCTATCTATC
>NW_017307005.1:573410-585278 GCF_000935625.1 Nanorana parkeri
TGCAGCGTTGTACTAATGCATAAAAGACAGTGTGTGTGTGTGTGTGTGTGTGTGTGTGTGTGTGTAGCAGTTGAGGGTTTTGCACACAATGACATCAGTTTAGCTAACAGTCGCCGTCCCCTGTGGGTTTCCCCTGACTGAGCAGCTCCCTTTCTGCCAGTTGCGGATCGTCTGATAGACATGAAGGAATTCTCCAGGGTGCTGAATCAGGAAGCCACTGGCTGGGCACTAATGAGCGGCGCTTGACAAAGGAGGAGCGGAGCGCTCAGCTTGGCTTTCTCCCTCTCCCTCCCTTCTATTGGTTGGGAGTCCTCCACACGTGACCTGCCTTGGACTGGCATTGAGCCTGGGATGAATTGTAGATGTAAGGAGGAGCTGGGATGCAGATTTGGCAGTAGCCTCACATACACACACATACGGCTGAGCCTCCTTCGGAGCAGAGTAGAGCGCTGCTTGGCTTGCTCAGAGGAGAGATGCAGTAGGATAAGGCACACTGGCTGCTGGTCCCTTTCATTTTACTGCTTCAGCATTTTCTTTTTCCCCCCCTCTCCTCTGCATTTCTTTTCTTGTTTTTGTATAGTGCTGACTTGCAGCCTTTGCACTCCACATCCACCTTCTTCACAGACTAAGTGAGAAAGATGAAAGGAAGATCCCTCTTACAGTGTGTCCTAGCTGGCTTGGCGCTGCTGTGTGCTACTATTGCTGCTGATAGATCGCTCCTCACTGATCATTTTTTGGTGGACTTAAACGAAGGGGGAGAGGAGGAGGCTAAGCAACTTGCCAAGGAATATGGCTTTGGTGGGGCCAGGAAGGTAAAGTCTTTTCCCCCTATTTGTACATAACCTGCTAGTGCTGTGTGTGTACTGTCACTATCTAATCATTACCTTCAAAGCTCCAAACAGATGGAATAATAAATACACATAATTATGTAACTCAGCTCATCACAGCTCCATAGACCATCATTCTGCCTGCTGGAAGTCTTCTACCATAGGACACTACTATTTGTCTGCAAGGGGTGTCATATTTTGTATGGGGGCAGGAGATACATGACATGTTCAACCATCCAAAGAGAGCTAGGAGATAGACATTGTAGTAAGAAAGGGGACAGACAATGTGCAGATTGCAAAGTTACTTCATAGCATCTCTATGGGAAAAGGATAATTATGGTACACAGAGATAAGGGGGCACCAAATGATTCTGGTCTATACACTGACTAGGAAGCGTATCTTGTTTAACTAAATGTTATATAATAATCGTATGTTTCATCTATCTCTCCATCATCTATCTGTATCATATATCTATCATTAATAGCTATTGCCTATCTATTTATCTATCTTTCATTAACCAGTGAACTATCATTGATATCTATTTCCTTTCTATTTATCATTAATATCTATCTCTCTCTCTCATTAATATTTATTGCCTATCTATTTATCTATCTTTCATTAATCAGTCAAATATCTATGACTGATGCCTATTTTCTATCTATCTATCTATCTATCTATCTATCTATCTATCTATCTATCTATCTATCTATCTATCTATCATCCATCTATCTTTCATAATAGTATCTATCTATCTATCTATCTATCTATCTATCATTAATAGCGTTTGCCTATCTATTTATCTATCTTTCATTAATCAGTCAAATATCTATGACTGATGCCTATTTTCTATCTATCTATCTATCTATCTATCTATCTATCTATCTATCTATCTATCTATCTATCTATCATCCATCTATCTTTCATAATAGTATCTATCTATCTATCTATCTATCTATCTATCTATCTATCTATCTATCTATCTATCTATCTATCATTAATAGCGTTTGTCTATCTATTTATCTATGTTTCATTAATCTATGAACTATCTATCATTGATATCTATTTCCTATCTATCTATCTATCTATCTATCTATCTATCTATCTATCTACCTATCTATCATCTATCCTGTTTTTATATTAATTGCCAGAATCACTTATTATTAAGCAAAACTAATTGGATGATTTTGGTTTCCAGTTCTCGGACCACTGGACCAGCATACATTGAAATTGGCATTTGGAAAGTTGTCTGTCCCCTGTTACTAATCAGCATTCTCTCTCGATGGTATTAGTGTTATAGGGACGCAGCTATCACTCATATTTTAATCGCGCTGTTTATCAGCTGATGGAGCTTCTGGTTAATTAACTATATTCGTGTATTAAAATAGACGAAGCAATTTGTGTCAGAGTGCTGGAATCTGCATAGTGTTCCTCAATAAAGGCCACTTTGCTAGGAATGGGAGTCTGATGGGCCTGGTTACAGCACTAATTTCTTCATTAGAAAACAGCCACGTGTAATGAGGGCATCACATGTAAGAAATAGCAATGATAGAGCAGCTGCGCGGTGCTGTAATGGGGATAACCACCCTTGTGTAGTAAACAGAACAGGGCATTATGTTTGGAATATTTCTTGTCAGATGCAAACATGCGGTATTAAGCTCATGGGCTCCAAGACTTTGAGGGCTGACTTATCATCTTCTAGCATCCTCTGTTTAAACTTAATTCCAGGACCACATTGTTGTTAAACAAATGTGCTTAAAGCTTCTATATCATATGTGAAGGATAATGCCAGTGTTGTAAATCAGACTGAAGCAATGTAGAAAATCACCTTTATTTTTTTTTTTTAATTCATGTTTAAAATGCCAGCAGTGGAAAACGAACAATTTTGCAACCTTTGACTTTAATCTCCAACTGCACAGAGTTTGAAGCTTTCAACGCGTCTCTGTATTTGAACATTGAAGATAATTACTCAAAATGGCGGCTACCAGAGTACAATGTGTATTATATTGTATCAGTAATCAAGACATACATAAGGGCGACACACTACCAATAACTTAGTCGCTGCATGTCTTCTGGTGTAATATTTTCTTTATTTCAGGATACCATCTCAGAGGACCAGATGCATTACATTGCTAGCATGTTATTTTTAATACCATCATTTCTAAAATGATCAGTAATATTATTCACATATTAAATACTAATCTTTAAAATCATTTAAATGTAATAATACAATTATTATTATTATTATTAATAATAATAATGTGAAGATATTATAAGAAGCACATGTGCTGATAATATTAATTTAATCAGATAAATACAATAATAATTAATAATATGAAGAAATTATAGCAAGCATATGTACTGGTAATTAAACTGAATATTAATTTAATCTGATAAATAAAACAACAATAATAATAATTATTATTAATATTACAGTATTTCCTAAATCATTTTTTAGGGAAAAAATACAAAGGGACTTTAAAAAAAACAAAAAAAAAACTAGTATTATGCCTGGAAATCAGGGTCGGTGGCCAACTTTGGCATTGTAGGCAGTTAATGCTTAATTACTACTTCTATCATCCCCATGTTTGGCCAGTAACTGCTAAAATTACACTTGTCTCTATGATCTGTGGACTGGCCGTGATCGTTGAAGTTGTAGGTCAGTCACAGCTCATCCAAGCGCTACACTGCTTAAGTACTAGGACAATCCCCCATCTTTCTATGTATTGGCATTGCAGTCTATTAGGTCTACTGACATGACCTTCAGTAAGCCTCATTCAATTATACCCTGAATGGGATTAGAAAGTGTGTGAGTGGTTGCTGGACAGAGATATATATTTTTCATTAACAGATGGCCAACTCGCCATTTTTATTGAAAAACCGAGGTCTGAAAGTGCCAGAATTAATCAGGGATAAAAATCATAAAGTCACCATTTCAGGAGGTGGAAGATCATACATGACATTTATTTTATCAGCATGCATGTGCAATAACCAACATAGAATACATATGAAGAATGGTGGTTTGTAGCATAGTAATTTCTATTTTAACCTTTATTCAATCTGTGATGATAGGTGCAGTTTATCTGACGCAATCTCTTTTTTAAAGCTAATTAATGAAGCTTTTTGGGTAGCAGTGGTGAAAAGACTCAAGAGGAACAGGCATATGACACAAGATGAAATATGAAGAGTGAAAATAAATGCAAACCAATAAAATAATAATAAAGAACATTTAAAATCATAATAACTCAACGGATGAGGCTACATAATCTGAAACGGTCATTGTGTCTTTACTGCACTTTGCAGAGCACTGCTTTTTGAACTGTGTTATTAAATACGCATGATAGTGTAATTGTATTCAGAAAGGATTATTCCTGGAGCCTTCCTATTCATACTGTATTTTACAGGACTGAAGAGAGGTCTTTCCTAATGGTTAGTTCCCTTACTAATTTGCCTGTGGAAATTGTTGTTCTACATAATGGATTATAAACACAACAGGTTTATAAAAGCTCAGATCATTTATTTTTTATTTGCTGCTTTAATTTGCAGCAGAAAAATATGTCCGTGAGAACAAATGGTTAGCTTGAAATGTAATACTGGACAATAAAAGTGCAAGAAAACTGTATTCCGTGATCATAATGATCCAACCACGAAGGTCCTTGCTTAGACACTTCCTGTTATGGGGTGACAATGCTCTGTGTCTGCCTCCTAATTGCTCTCCTTCAATGTCATCCTGTCATGTGTGCTTCTGGTGGAAACTATAAGTGGCTGTGCTAAAGCTCGATACGCAGCCATGTTTAGCTGTTGTCACCATCAGGAAGCCCACCTATAGGCAATGACATCCAACTGCCTCTGAAATAAGTGCATGTGAACAGGATTTGCCTGCAAAGAGGCTCGATGAGATAATCAGTGATGGGGTGCAACATTCATTAATAAATAAATATAAAAAAGGTGAAAATTGTTTTTTCTTAAACAAAAAAAAGAAAACATACCAATTATTTAGGATACATAGGGTGTCATACAACTAAATGCTGTCTAGTTAGGGTTTACATCTACTTCAGGAAGGCTTTCTAGTTACCTGGCAGATTTGTATATATTGTTTATATTGGCAGAGTAAGTGCTCCTCCCCTTAATGTTTATAATCTTCCTGCATGGGAGGTGGCAGTCAATTTAAACAGATCTGCATCTCTTCTGTAAAAAGCCTCACTAACCCTCATGTTAACTCTCACCCAAAAGCAATACATTAGACTGATTGCTTTCATGAGTGGATTTTATAGCTTTAGAAAGGTTCAAACAGAGGGCCAGAAAGGATGGCTTGTAGTCAATAAATGGTCCCCAGTGTGCAATGTATCTTAAATCTTCTTAAAGCTTAATTTCACTGACACCATATCAATTACAAAGAAGCCACTTTTACTATTTTGTAGTTAGTAGATCTAAACTCAGCCACTAGAGTCTTGTATAAGATCTTAATGTTATTTCAAAAGTGGCTTTAATCTTTATAAGTCTTCAAATTTAATTTTAAACAGTCGTGGTTATCCTATAAAGAAGGCTTTTCAGGCATATTGTGTTATGGGGTAACAGCTTGTGCTGCTGCCTTGACACACTGTCAAATACACCACAGGTGGCCGTGCGGACACACAATGCACAGACATGGTCCACATCAGGAAGCCGGTTCGGAGCATTGATGGGCAGCCATTGCTGGAGGGACTGAAGTAGCTGAAATAGACTGAAGGAGAGCAAAAGCACTAGATAAGGGTGAATAAAGGTGAAACAGTATTTTATAAAATAAATTGCAATTGTTTGTGATACACAGTGCTGAAAACTAAATGTCATCTGGATAGGGATTGGATCTACCTTAAAACAGCAATGGAATAACTTGGAAATCCCCTTTAAAATGATCTTTGTGAAGCTGTTAAAATCACATGAATTATATTTTTAATAAACCTGAATTAATTAAAAAAATACAAGCTTGCAAAGCCGACAGCTCAGATTTGCATAACAGTATCCAGACTCTGTCAGCCATTGGATGCTAGTTCTTTAATAAATAAGTCAGCATGATTGATTGATACCAGAGATGAACAAAAAGCCATTAAAGAGGGTTCTAGCGTTAGTTTATTCCAGCCACTGGAGGCATATTTAAGTCAGTTTTGGTACAGGATATCTTCTACACATCAGAAGAGTTTCAAGGCTAAATTACATTAAAGTAAACCAGTGCTTTGGTGATGCTAGGTAAAATACCAGGTTTGCTGACTTTCTGAAAATGAAACCTTAACAAGAGGATGCTCACTCCTTCCACCCCCATGTAACAGCAACTGGCTGAGTACTGATTTTTAGGAGGCAGGGGGATGTCACATGTTTACCCCATACCTGGAAATACCAGAATTCTCTTGGGGTGGTGGCAGCAGATAAGGTGACAGGGGGAACAAACATTTAAAGAACTCCCGGCAGAATAAAACGTAACCCTTGTAGTGGTGCTACCCCTACACTGCAAGGGTTAAGTGCTCATTTTCGTCTATGGTTTAAAATAACCAAGATATACTCCCTGGAATCTCGGTCCTGCCTGTCTACGAGACCGATCCCTGCAGCCTCTCCCCTTCTCCACTCTGGCCATGAAATGCCCCTCAGTGTCCTAGCATCCAATGCACGGTATTGGAAGTGAAGGTTCACGGATCCTTGGACCATTGGAGTGAAGGGGGAGAGAGGCTGCAGGGGCAAAATTAGCACTTAACCCTTGCAGTACAGTGGTAGCCCCACTACAAGGGTTAAGTTTTATTCTGCCCACAGTTCTACTTTAAAGGACAACTATAGCGAACAAATATTGCACTCTAGTAAATGTATTTGCATAATACACCGAGTGATAGTATTCAGTCTATGATTTCCTGTTTTGTTTTTTATTTCACGTGACTGGATTTATGTTTTTCTCCACTTTTACATGCAGACCAAGCTGTCCAGAAAAAGTGACAGTTACAGGAGTTAAGACAATGCATAGAACACTGCCGGGAATGGAACATTCATTTGAATTTCTAAGAGCTAATGGAGTCAAATTGGTGATCGTGGGATGTAGGAGTGGGATGGAACATTTTTCTAACAATGAATGTGTTTTTCGTTCAAGAAATTCCATTCATTTCTATAATCAAATGTTTAAACCAAACAAACTTTGAATGGCATTTTTTTTAAGCGATTGCAAATGTTTATGAAATCACTTACAATGGATGCTGCTTCTTGAAGTTTAAATGTTTTCGTTTCCTGCAGAATCAGCTGATCCCCTGAGCACTGGTCCTGACTTACTGTTTTAGGGTGTCTACTTCTCTTGCAGAATCCTATGTAGCCACCCTTGTGTGTGCTAGTAAGCTGTGTGTGTCTCCACAAACACAGCAAGTGAAGTGAAGTTCAGGGAAGCTGAGAGAGTTGGAGCCAGCTGCTCTAAATAGTGATGGCTGTAAGTGCTTGGGAAGAAACTTTAAATAAATATTTTGCTGGGAAATGTATATTTGTTTGATCTGGATTCATAATTGAAAAAAGGTTTGAGCATTTAATGGTACTTTAACGCTGTGAACATGGTGACAATTCTGCAGTGATTTCACAACAGAATGAACAATGTTGTCCCCCTGTTAAAGGAAGTAGAAAAGTAACAGATCTACCTGTTCAAACCTTTTATATTACCCACGGCCATCAGTAAGATGCAAATGCCAAATACCAACTAACAATTGTTCTTTCACAGTGGCAATCTGATTAGTGGTTGTGGATATGTCAGAAAGAATTCTGTTACCAAGTGCAGACTTGCAGCAGTTCACTAATGAAACATGTTTCTGCTGAGTAAGGATTACTGTTACAATATAAAGCCATATAAAGCTCACTTTGGGTTCATCCATTTTGAATATATATCTGCAGTGTTCAGGCACAGAACAGCATTGCAAGCGTCAAAGTATGTGCTTCAGAGACTTAAACAGGCCACAATATCTACATTTCCATGTTAATTGGCAATAGAAATATGAATGAATAAATAATAAATCATGTGTATTGTTTCCGTCTGCTCTACAGCAGCTTGATCATGTCTCACATCCGACAGTTTTGCTTTAAATAACAATTCAAAAACAATAAACCCATCAATGAGGTGTAAATGCTATCCAACAATCTCAAACTGTCCAAGTCTGAAAATACATTTATTATACCTTCATTTTAATTAGTTTAGTGTTTTGTGTAAACCATTGTGGCCAAAATCCAGAGACCACCTCACAGGGTCACTGGGAGTTCCTGAAATTTGTACTGCATCATTTTCTCTTTTTTTCAGTAGCAGTTTAATTCTTACAGTGCTGGCTTGATTCTGGTGTCTGGTTTCTATGATAAATGTCTTAGGACTGGCATTTTTACATTGGGCTGTACATGTGTCAGAGACAGCAACAAGCCTACTGTGGGAGGGTAATGGAACAGTTCTTTTTCTTCTAAAGTAGGGGTTCCCAGCTCAGCTAATTACTAAGAAAATGGGAAAACATGGTAGGAGGAGTGCGTCATAGCAAAGCTGTTGAAAAATACTGAGCACGTAGACGGAGCTCCGTGTATAAATTAAGGATTTTCCAGATGAAGAATTATGCTATTTTCTAATTAGATATTTTAAAGCGGACCTTTACACTCATAAATCAAATTCTACTGATGCATCCCTTTATGTTTGATGATTAATAATAATATAGACATGGCAGGTGTAAAATACTGTGATTCTGAAATACTTCCACTTGCAGAGCATTCACTTCCTGCTTTGAAATGGCAAAATGACTTCAGTTTGGCAAAGCAATGTACACTTGGATTGCCTTGTCATCAGCAGAGCATTGCTGGGAAATCTCATCTGTATTCTCACAAGATCTCGGGAAAAGGCATTTTTGTCTCTTGAGATGATGTGCATGTAGGGTTGCCACCTTTTCTTCAAGTGAAACCCGAACACTCTAGCGCTGCTTGAGCTGCTGTTTGGAGAATAAAGAGGAGAGAGTGAGGAGAGGGGAGGGAGTAAGGAGACCAGCTATAGAGAACTACAAATCCCAGCAATACATTATACAGCAATACAAAATAATGTGAAGCTACATACTCTGTTCTGGGTTGGCGACCTGATGTCTTCAGGTGGCCCGGTGGTTTGTGCGGGCTGTGCGACACTCGGGTGGACAGGATGCCCGCAGCTCAGAGGAAGATCTGGGTGGTGTGACTGCTCGAGATCGCGCTTGACAAGGACCTCGGCACCCGCACCTGTCAGAAAATTTAAAGTACCGGTGTTGGCACTGAGTGTCTTGTGTCCGGGTGCCCACTGGCACGGACACATCACACCAAAACCGGACTGTCCGGGTCAAAACCGGATGGGTGGCAACCCTATGTGCATGGTCACATGTCCTAGTCACTTGTCTGGTCACATGTACCAGAAATCCAGGAAGTAATAGGAGAGGTAATAACCTGCCCTTAATAAACATGGCCACTGTCAGAAGACTGAGGAAGAAAAAATAAATAAGGTATGCAAAGAATACAAAGCATGCAATTATTTAGAAGTATGTGTTTGTAAATTGTCATTACTAAACAAACAAGGGTTAAACGCTAGTTTAGGTCTAGGGAGCCTGGGAAAAGCAGTTTTATCTCCACCTCTCTCCGGACTGCTAGATTTGCACCCGCAGCCTCTTCCCCCCTACGCTCCGGCCGTCGGAGGCCCTCTGAAATCATCAAGTACAATGCAGGATCCATAGCCCTGCATTATATGTGAGGTCGCTAATGGACAGTCCACAAGCCTGAGCAGAGTGAAGGGGAGAGAGGCAACTGCCAGTGGAACAGGCATCAGGTAAGTAAAAGTACACAATACCCCTAGACCTAAAGAAGCAGTTGACCTTTGCAGTGTGGGGATAAGCTTTAAACAAATATCTATGATTAGTGCACCCAGATAGAACAATAAGACAAATACAGAAGTTTATTAAGGGAGCATGCAGACTGTTCTGGTGCGTCGTGTTACTGCACATACACTATTGTTTAGTATTTTGTGCATTGATGTGGGTTGCAGGAAGGTGGCCCATTTATTTTGAATGGGGTGCAAATGCTCCGAAATACATATTTATAAGGTACACATCACACTTTTTAATATTTAAAGCATCACAGCGCACATCTGTGTGTTGTGTGCTTAAGCACAAGTGGGATTGGACAGTGAGACTAATAAGCTCATTCCTCTGCTTTTTCCTCCTGTCAACATGGTCTTTGTCAGTATATTTAAATACAGCATACTTGATTTGTTGCTAGTGGTGCCCCTCCCTCTCACAGACTGAGGCTGCTGTACAGACGATTACTAGAGGCTGATATCAAGACAAATTCAGGTACTTTACTTGTACTGGTTGCATTTAAATAATGTGTAATGAATATGTATTTGCATTATTGGTGCTGTTTGCATATCTGCCTGGAACTCATCTTTAACATAGTGTCACCATACATTGCCTGATGCTGGACCTAATTAAAGCAGAACTCCAGGGTTTTCACAAGTTAACCCTTGCATTGGGGCTATCCCACACTGCAAGGGTTAACTGCTAGTTTTGGTCTAGGGGAACAAATAAAGAAAATATACTTACCTCGATCCTGCATGGCTGGTAGACCGGTCCCCACAGCATTTTCTTCTCCGGGCTCCAGCAGTCTAACCCCCTGCTGACATCATCAGGTCTAATGCAGGTCCATTCTCCGGCATTAGATGGTGACATACCATAGCCAGAGAGAAGGGGGTGAGTGCTCACTGACGCAGGATTGTGGATCAGGTGAGTATATTTTCTTTATTCTAGGGTTGCACAGATACCAAGTACAGTACTCGGTACAAGTACGAGTACATGTACCGATACTTTTGAGCTCCAAGACTAGACTAGAGAAAAATGTAAAAGTTAGGAGGCAGCTGTCATTTGTAAAGAGCACACGGAGCTCCTTTGATTTGTACATCTCTGTTTTAATGTACGATTTTGTTTTTATAAATATAAATGAAGGGATGCACAGATACCAGTTTTGCGAGTACGAGTACTGGTACTTGCTGAGTACTTACAAGTACAAGTACTGATACATTTTTGTTTATTGTCATGTGACCGTTTTTCTAAAACAATACAGACTAATGATTTCAGGACAGTGGTGGAGGGCCAGAGCTAGGTCCCAGCTGCAACCTCTGCAACCCTGGTAGTTCTCATGAAAATGCCAAGTATCTGCACTGGTACTCGAAAAGTATCTGTGCATCCCTACTTTATTCCATTCCCTAGACCAAAACGACCAGTTAACCCTTGCGGTGTTGGGGTAGCCCCACTTCAACGGTTAACTAATAAAAATCCTGTAGTTCCTCTTTAAACATTACCTGCTAAAGTAAGGAAATGTAGGGGAATAATGAACACTTGCACAAGTGGATACAGGAGTGGGTGATAGAGGCTGGTAATGGTTAGGAGCATAAGCAGTGTTAAGTGAAGCAGAGGTCAGAATTTAGTTTCTGAGCAAACTAAAACTTAAAACTGAGCAAAATGATGTACAGAACAAGGATGGGTTTTCAAAAGCGTATGCTATATTTAAAATGAGACAACAGCCATAAGCATCTTCAAGCCCATAGTAACACCTCAACACCTATAATAATGCACAAAAGGTGTGCTACTACCAAAACATAATTCACTACAGTATCATGTACCAAAAAAAAACAAAACAGGTTGAATAATGTATGACATGTAAAATATTTCAAGCAAGTTCAATTGGCTGTGTCTGACAAGATGCCCTAATGCCATCAATTACTATAGTTGAAGGTCATAATGGCATTTTCCTCTGTCCCAGGGGTCATGACATGGTTGTATTGTTTAGATGTTCCCGATGTTTCCCATTACGCCTCCACTTGCTGCAAGGAGGATGCTGTAGTGTCACAGTATAGGGAGACTGAATGCTCTGATGGGAAGAACAGTATACAAGTGCACAAGGCTGACAAGAGGAGAACATACTGTATATACAAATATACATTGTGTATATATGGTATGTATATATTGCACACTGCAATACTGTTTTTGTTATATATATATATATATATTTT
>NW_017307005.1:585315-619474 GCF_000935625.1 Nanorana parkeri
TATATACTTATTATCGATTAATCAATTAGTTGGTTGCAGCCCTAAATTAAACATTACCTGCTAAAAGAGGGCCTCTTTATGGGGATAATAAACACTTAAATGAGGGCATATAGGAAAAGGTATAGTGATTGTTGTGGTCTCTTTTGACCCTCTTTTTTTCTAGTCCTGCTTGAGTCAAGGTGGGGGAGATGATACAAGCCCATTGCTCTCGGTAAGACAATCACCTGTGTTAAAATGAGTCTATGGCCATCCTTATGTCCTCATAGTAATATTAAAAATAACATTATATAGTTTTGACAGAGCAAGAGTAATGGCTTACTGCATATTAAATAAAGAAGCATTACCTCACGACCCATTCTGCTTTCCTGGAGTTATAATTTGTTTACTATAAGTGAGTCACTTAAATAAGCTGGCTGGCTGAGAGACAATGGAGATGGAAATAATGGGCCTCCTGATTTTATTTAGGCTAACAATGCATTGTGGGGGGGCACAAAGCACTATAGCAAAAATAACAGAAAACTATATAGAAAGCTCTGTTTGTTTTGGTTCTTCGGTGTCGTGAGCACACATTATGACATAATGAATATATTATTTTATAATATTTTGTTAGGTTTGTTTAGCAAATACAAAGAGCAAGGGTGAGCAGTTAAAGCAACCAATCAGATTTTAACTCTCATCCGTCAAGAGCAGGAATTAAATTTAATATGTGCTTGAATACTTTGGGCACATTATTCCACCTTTTTAAAGGTGCATTTAAATAAATGAGAGCATATAAATCGTAATGTATGGGCAGGAGCATTCCTAGGGCAATAATCACCTCCCCACCCCCTCCCCTAACCTGCATGTAAAAAATGGACGACTCAGGCAGTAACTTCACTGACGCTGAGTCTGATAAATATGCAGACTCAGCATCAATGTGTTGAGCTATGTTTGTCACATAGGCAGGCACATTGGGTGGGAGCTCTGCTCCATCAGGCTCAGTGTCACTGAATAGTCTCAGTCAGTGTACCCATTGCACTCCTTACCGCTAAATCCTTGATGAATGGGTTGGGTGCATCAGTAGTCGACAGATGGCCACCGTCCAGGCAAAGTATAAAGAGTTATGGACACCGACACTCCAAAGTAGAAAAACGTCTTTTATTGACGCATCATGCAACAATACACTTATTGCAACGTTTCGGGGTCACACAGGATCCCCTTCATCAGGCAGAACTTCATCAGGCAGAACAAATTCAGGTACTTTACTTGTACTGGTTGCATTTAAATAATGTGTAATGAATATGTATTTGCATTATTGGTGCTGTTTGCATATCTGCCTGGAACTTGTTCTGCCTGATGAAGCGGATCCTGTGTGACCCCGAAACGTTGCAATAAGTGTATTGTTGCATGATGCGTCAATAAAAGACGTTTTTCTACTTTGGAGTGCCGGTGTCCATAACTCTTTATACTGAATAGTCTCAGCCACTGCGCCTGCCTGTGTGACAGATGCAGCCAAGGGCATCCCTACACTTTTCGCCAACCGGAGGCTGTGGGGTTGATGAGGCAGTGCGCAAACAGGGGGGAATGGTTAAGGGGATGATGGTGGTGGTGCTGGTGCATGTACTGGGGGGGGGGGGCGGGGGGGCGCTGTTTGGCGGTGGCTGGCGATGCACACACAGGGGGGAATGGGTGCCTTAGGTGCATTTGTCCAGCATTTTGCCCAGCTCAGCCAGAGCGTCCTGCTCAGCTGGCCAGAGCATCACAGGTTGCCATGAGCTCCAACAGACTGCCTCATTATAGGGACTGCCCTGGATGCAGCTGCCGAGCATGGAGCTCAGTAATAATGAGTCTTTGGTTTTACCAGGCTCAGTGTTACTGAGCTAATCCCAGAACAGAGTTTCTCATGGACGATCCGTCCTTAGTGCCTCCCTCCACTGTATATATGTGAGTGCCGTTTGAGACAGTTGCCTCAACTGGCCCTGTGTATGGGAGTCCTCAGAATCTAGTCAGGTTTAATATGGTAGACCAGAGGTAATAGTCAGTTACTAAGGAATTCTACTTAGCCATATACTTAACCCTCATTCACAACTACAGTGTAGATGTGTTTAGGGATTCCTGCGCCAAGGACTTACGATTTCCTGCAGCAGGAATCCCTAATCTGTCGTCTAGAAGCGGCATCAAATGTGTGTCTAGGGATAGTGATTGATTGCTAACCTCCTGTCATTGTATCACATTTGATTACATGTGGTGTGCCAGCGTTCTGCCGCTTTCAAATGCAGCTGCTGTCACCCGATAATTAACTTAGTAACAGCTGCCACTTGTCCACTCCCTCATTGCTATTTAAGCTCAAGGAATTCAGTTTTTCTTTCTGACATTTGAGTCCACATGGCCAAAACACTGTAATTTTATATACCTCCCAGCCTTCTGGAAAGGGAAAGATGCATACCTTCTGGCACATATATCGGCATAGGATACACCCCTACTACACCCCCAGTTATTCAGTTCCCAAACAAATAATGCACAAAAAATAATTGGCTGAATTGGTAAGTCCATTTTTAACCACTACTTTTTCTTTATCTTGACTTTTCAAAAAACAAATGAGACAATTGGGAGATATGATATTATCTGGCTGCCTGTGTTGCTTTAGGAATACCTTATGCCAAAGCTATGATCCTTTGGGCTGGTAACAACAGAGTCTCCTTTGAGGCTGTTTATACACTCCCCTGATCTGGTCAAATTATGAACATCCCTGATAATAATGACTAAAATTTCTCTGCTGCATCATTACTGCTCCTCCTTATTGCAATCCTACAGGAATCATTAGGGCTGAGAAATGCACAGTAAAGGATTACTTGACTGAGGCTGCTGACTTACTCAAAGACAATGGAATCATGGGACAGTAGAGGTGCACCAATTTTGAAACCAAAACATGGTAAATATGGTGCTCCAATCCACATAATCTGATAGTCACAACCAGCTGTTGATTGCATTTGTATAATTGGGGAAAGAGGGAAGTCGCCTCTTAGAAAGTTGAAAATGGAGTCTGCAGTGGAAGATTTTCCCTCTATTCCTGTTCTGGTGGAAACTAACAATTTGGGATTTACCCTCACTTTTATTCTCGAGGACACATGTGATCAGGGCAATTGGAGACGGTGAATCTACCTTATAGGACACAGACAGCAATAAATATCTAACCCTTCACCACTCTTCAAATGTAACAAAAAATATTTTGCCTTTAATTATGCTTTAAATGCCCTTATTTTACATTACTGGCCGCATGGGGGTGCTCCTCCCATGTATGTTTATTAAAGAGGGAGTGGGGTAGTCTTGACTAACAGTGATTTCACATGCCTTTGTGTGTGTTTTCAAGGTCATTCTTACTGGCGATTTCCAGATCCCTGTTATACATCTTTTCTCATTTCTACACTGCTTTCCCTGAGCCATCTCTAGACAAGTACAGCAGTGTGCCTCTGGAGGAATAGCTGTTTTAAATCTCTTTCTAAACTGATCAAAAAACATGCAGCATCAGAACATTACTTGATGTTCTTGGAGGAGCTCTGGAAAATAATGGATACTTACTTAAGAATGCGATAAAGGTTGGCTGTTTTATGTTGTAGTTTGCAATTCTGGCAATTTTTGAAAACATTAAAAATCTATAATTGCCTATAAAACCATTGCTAAAACATTCACTGTCAAAATTGGTAAACATACTTGCAAATTTTGCTAATCAAAATAGGCACGAGTACAGAAAATAAAAACATTTTATTCACAATTATTAGCTTTTAAAATGTTAGCTTGCTGAAAAGAATTTGTTTATGAATACCTAAACAAAGAATATGATCTATATGTGGACTGAAGTTTAGTTTGTTTCTATATTAAGACACTATTCCCTTTGAAGTGGGTATGTCTTTGAACCATTATCCCTGTACCTCTGGCCATGGTGGGATTATCTTCAGCTTCCAGTGCTTGGCTGTTTATGAATTTCGGTCACCTTATCATTTTTAATGGTCAGTGATTTAAGGCTTTTATCATGTACTGAGGATTTGTGGTGCTGCCCCCTAAGAGACCACTTGATAGATGGACCACTCTTCAATTTCCCCAGTGATGACCAACCTTGACTGAAATTAAGCTCACCAGCACATTAGAAACATTTGAACTGGCTTTTTTTTAATAACAGGTAAAATCCCTGTAAGGTAAGTTTGAGTTAGAGAGTCTTAAAACAATCTGAACTACTACTACATGCAATTTCAGGCAAGGGCACAATAGATAAAATACTCTAATGGAAAAAGACCTATGTTCAAGTATCAGTCCCTGAGTAGAGCACTAACCAGTGGAGAATTTCCTGCTAACATTGGGGCCCTTTAACTCTTGGTGGAGCGCTAGCATTTGTAATCCACTGAGCAAAGTAAACAGCATAGTAAACACCATAGGCCTCTCTGGTGTCTTTCCAGGCTCATTTGGTTCTTCACTGGCTGCTTCTATGGATATGATGGATGTACACACATGACCAACAGCTAGATTGTGAATGTTCTAAGCACTCTTAAGTGAACATAGGATCATAGGACTTGCCACTTATCCTGCTAATCTGGTCTTGAAAACACATGCAATGTGTATAGATTACATAGTAATTTTCAACGGACAGATCTCAGGCTAAAATTCTATTAGTCTATTTCAAATTTGTCATTTATATGTAGCGGTATTGGTACTGATCTTCAATGAAAATTGTTTCCCAGATGACCAACAGCTAGATTGTGAATGTCCTAAGCACTCTTACATGAACATAGGATCTTAGGACATTCAGTCTCAGATGTGATTCCAGGGTGTAAAAAGGATGAGCACCAGTCACTTTCAGCATGCACCATCAGGACCCACATGCCTGCTGATTGACTAGCTCATAAAAAATTAATAACACAGAATGCCACTGGTCTAGCAAACCCTGCTGGAGCATGTGCAAACAGCAAGTGGCAGAGAAAATACAGTTTATGCTTAAAGATCTCTTCTGAAGGACAGATAGGCTAACTGCCTATAATATACAAAAAATAAAAAAAATGCAAAACCCCTACAGACTATTTCCCCTGGGATATCAAAATGCCTGTCTGTAGGACTGCACAACTTTGGCAGTGGTGAAACAACTGTAAGAAGTAATATTATTGATTTTCAGACTGTTATTAAATGTCTGACCACATTCTAAGACTTATGGTCAACATTAGTTCTAAAAATGTTATTAACACGTCTAAATAAACCAGAGTTCATTCATCCAACCTCTTATAACTGGTGGTGACTAAACATCTGTGTTAAATCAATGAGCTGTAGTAAAGCAGTGTGTCTAGAAATAATTAGAACCAGTAGCATATGCTATAATTTCTATGTAGAGTGATTACTACACAAAGGCCAGTGTCCTGCAGAGCATAGCAACAAGCCATAAAATCTCAACTAAAGGGCATATTTAAAGGGGAGCTTTAGTCAAGACAAAAATCATCAGTAAATATCCATAACAATTGATTGGACCATTTCAGATTTTATTGTTCCTCAAGTTCCTGTATTGAAGATTCATTTTCTAGCACCCACATGGATGAATGTCTTTGTGATAGGATGGGATAACTCTTGGGTCACACCATATAGTCTGCAATGGCTTGTGTAGTTCAGAGGGCTCATGCACACTTTTCTTCAATGGTGCCAACAGAGCTTTGCAATACAATTCAGTGTGTCGCAACTTGGGATAAAGATAATAGAAACCCCCCCTTTTTCCGTGCTGGAAAATATTAAAAAAATGCAGTGCTGTAAATGATGTTTGTCGGTGCAAATGTATTTTGCACATGTTAATGCAAGCACTGTGGTGTGAATGGCCTGAATGAACTCTGTACATATATAATGAACATATACAATGTATCCTCTATACAGCTATTCCTCACTTAACGACCTACCTGTTTTGCGACCACTCGCACTTACGACCAGCTCTCTGACCATATGTGCAGAAATGTGGCAGCGGCAGTGCGACGTCTCATCTTGGGTACAGTACTGTATAGGGTTGCACAGATACCAAGTACAGTACTCGGTACAAGTACGAGTACATGTGCTGATACTTTTGAGCTCCAAGACTACACTAGAGAAAAATTCAAAAATTAGGAGGCAGCTGTCATTTGTAAGGTGCACACGGAGCTCCTGGGATTTGTACATCTCTGTTTTAATGTACGATTTTGTTTTTATAAATATAAATAAAGGGATGTACAGATACCAGTTTTGCGAGTACGAGTACTGGTACTTGCCAAGTACTTACAAGTACGAGTACTGATACATTTTTGTTTATTGTCATGTGACAGTTTTTCTAAAACAATACAGACTAATGATTTCAGGACAGTGGTGGAGCGCCAGAACCAGGTTCCAGCTGCAACCGCTGCAATCCTGGTAGATTTCATGAAAATGCCAAGTATCGGCACTGGTACTCAAAAAGTATCTGTGCAACCCTTGTACTGTACTCCGTTCTCCGCTGCTATTCGCGGTAAGTACTGTATCTACAGATTTACAGTACACTGTACAGTATTGTACATCTCCAACACTATACAGTACTGTACTAATATTATACAGTACTGTATACAGTGCCTCGCTTAACGACCAATTCGTTTAACGACCTTGTCATAGGAAAGGATCTCGGTCGTTAAGTGAGGAACAGCTGTATACAGAATTATTTCTTCCTAAAATTCAACATACTACATATTGGAGGGTAGTTGTGTATGCAGACATCATACGGGTTAGGAAGGATTCCAAGACATATCCAGTACAAGCATATCTTTGGAAAAATAATAGCAATTCTTCAAAATTAGACAGTCTCTGCTTCACTTCAAGATTGGTCTGTGGGACTAAAACTGGTGCACTGTATTGTTACTCATAATCAAATCTATGGCTGACTTTATTGATTTACAGGAACGTGCCCAGAGAGTATTGATAAATGGCTCTTTTTCACATTGGTTTCACATTCACTAAGGTCAAGAGTGGCGTCCCTCAGGATTCTGTGCTAGGCCCAATACTGTTTAACCTGTTTATTAATGATATTGCGGAAGGTGTTAATAGCCATGTTTCTGTGTTTGCTGATGATACTAAGATTGGGAGAGTAATAGACATGGACTTAGACATTGTAACATTACAGGAGGGCCTGGATAAAATAGGGGAGTGAGCAACTATATGGCAAATGAGGTTTCATGTTGAAAAATGTAAAGTAATGCATTTTTGGGTAAAAATAGGCAAGAGAAATACACTAGGAAAGTTAGAAATGGAAAAAGATGGGGGGGGGGGTCAGTGTAGACCACAAATAGAATAATAGCTTGCAATGCCATGCTGCGGGAAATAAAGCGAGCAGAGTACTGTCTTGTATTAAAAAGGGAATGTACTGTAGAGACAAAGCAATAATTCTGCCAATTGATAGATCACTGGTTCGGCCTCATCTGGAGTATGGGGTCCAATTTTGGTCACCAATCCACAGAAAAGATGTCCTGGAGCTGGAGAGAGTCCAGAGAAGGGCAGCAAAACTAATTAAGGGGCTGGAGGACCTAAGCTATGAGACAAGGTTATTAAATCTAAACTTGTTCACACTGGAAGTGAGATTAAGAGGGGGCATGATTTTGATGTACAAAATGTTTAGTGGCGATGGCAACATCAGCAATAAACTTTTTACAGTAAATTCCATAACAAGAACTAGAGGCCACCACCTAAAACTGGTGGAGAAAAGATTTAACCACAAGGGGCGTTGGGGCTTTTTTTTAGTAAGAGGAGTTAAAGTCTGGAACTCGCTGCTGCAAGCAGTGGTATCAGCTGAGGGTATTGAATAATTCAAAAATCAATTAGATACCTTCCTCAGGGACTGTAAAAAACAGGGATACAGGTACTCTTGAAAACTAGAACACACAGAGACTTGTGTACACACATTCACATGCACAATCACACATAGACACACCAAGGTTGAACTTGATGGACCTGTGTCTTTATTCAAAATCAGATACTTTATAAGTATGTAACCCTTGGATTTTTTGTTATTACCCTTGCGGTGGGGCTACCCCTGCACTACAAGGGTTAAGTGCTCGTTTGTGTCTAGGTTAAAAAAAGTTATAGTCACCCAAAGCTCTGAGTCGGCTTCTTCTTAGACCAGTCTCTCCCAACTTCTCTCCCCCTGCAGCAGTCTAAGGTCCCGTAAATCATCAATGTCCATACACAGTGTATAGACGTGGGGAAGCTGAAGAAGATTCCAGTGCTGCAGGGAGGGGGAGACAGGCTGGAGAGAGCACTGTGACAGCTGGCGGAGCTTTGGGTGAGTGTAACTTTGTTTTGTTAGCACCTAGACACAAACAAGCACTTTACCCTTGCAGTGCGGGGGTAGGCCCACTGCAAGGGTTAATAAAATTCCTGGAGTTCTTCTTTAAGATTAGAAAGATGGTGCATCTGCTGCCCTCCAGGATTGAGACAAGAGTAGTTGGCCTCTGGCAGATCCCAGTGCCATGTATTCTCTGCCTTTGAGTGCAGGTGTATGCACTGACAAGGGAGGCTGTGTGATTTGGGGACTGACATACTCAATGTATCATTAATAGATTTGGAAAGTTACTCTCAGTGGTACTGGATTAGGAGGAGGTACGTCATTAGCTGCATAAAGAAGCAGAGGTGGAGGGCTCCCTAATAGGGTGGTATAAGCTGAGGTGTTTTTTTTTGTAAGTGAATTTACATAAAATGTACTTCCCAAGCCTGGAGATGTTTAACCCTTTGTTAAGACAGACACTCCTGCACATCTAGTTTACACCTGATAACAAAAAAAACCTCACAGCACAGATAAGCCCCCTCCTTAACATTTCATAGAAGTAGAAAGTTAAGATATTTAGGCCTCATTCACACAGCTGTATAATACGCCGCGCATAGATGCGCACATAGCTGTCTATGGAGATGTATTTTTGCGCTGTGTAAAGATGCACAAAAAATAAAATGGAACCGAGATGCGCCCAGGGTCGGAATTTCTGCGTACTTTACACAGTACAGTACACATACAGTACATTAAGGTTTCTATGAAAAATTATGCATTCTGGGATTGCATACAATTCACGCATATACGCGCAAATACGTGCATACATACGTGCATATACGCATGATATATACTATGGGAACATCAATTATGTGCAAAGGCCTCCCCTCCTCCTTATTGCAATTATAAGAGCAGACCTCTAATCAGATGCTTGTAAGTTGTCAGCTAACAGAACCGCAAAGCTCTGGTTTGTTTACAAGGCTTTCTTTGAGCCAGCTGGGTGCATTACTGCACAATATGAAGGAGGCTGCATAGACTTCCATGGGCTGCCCATTGATCCATCTATTAGTTGATGTATGGGCAGCCCATAGAAATCTATGCAGCATTACTGCACCCAACCTTGGACAAAGCTTTGTAAAGCAAGCTGTAGCACTAAAAGTCTGATAGCTGCCACAAACAAGCATCTGATGAGAAGTTTGCATTTTTAATTATAGTATGTGTTGAGAATGGTGGATGTGTATTTGCTAAAAAGGTTAATATGATTTCAATGTAATTTAAAATAAGCTTGTACCTTTCTTTAGCTTGTAATAACTACAAGGTCATTGTAAAAACCTGCAAATAGAAATAGTGAAATGAAAAGCAGAGGGAAAAATACTGTGTAAATGTTACTGCCTTTGTCTTGTCAGTAGGTAATTGTCTTTTTATTGATCCTGTGATAATACATGGTCAATTAGCCTGGAAAAAACAAAGCCACTGATTGCTTATTTTTGAGATAGGTGACATTTGTACTGCATAATTATGACATTCCTGGCCATTGCAGTGATAGTGCAATGTATAGCGAAGTTAACTAATTACTGCACATATAGATTTTCAAAGAGTGGGTAGTGCAAAGGTTATATAAACGGTTTACCTCTGGGTAGTCACACAGACATTGTGGATGGTTTCGATGGTTTAAGAGAGTGGAGAAGGTAAACTTTGCAATGTGAATGTTCCCTTAGCATGGTGAAAAAAGTGAGACTTCACTTCACTTCAGCCATCCAATTATGTGCAGGCAAAAATCATTAATGTTTTTATTTCCTTGCACATATAGCACCCCCAAAGGTGCCGCTGGAAAGAATGCGCTCCCCTAGACTGTCTAGGGTTTACTGTAATGTTGTTGCCCCAAAAGCACTCACAAACCCTCCTGTGGTGACTGATAAAACTGATGTTCACACAGATGATGTGATACTGATAAACTTTTATTGCGACACTTTGGGAGAGAGGGTTAAGGCACAGGACACCCAGGGTGTAGTAGACTCCAAAAATGATAGGACAAAGTAATTACAGGCATCACAGAATAGAGGACCTTTAAGCTGACTGCGGCAATCTGTGCCTTGAGCTCTTGGCACAGCAATACTTGATACAAAAGCTACATCTCCATTTCAGTATAGATCGCCATACTGCAATAGAAGATCAACTTCTCAGGCTCATCTCCATCCTCAGCTTCACTGACTAAGCCTCAGTCTGAGCACATGGCTTCCCTTCCTATGCAGCAGGGCTAGAAAGGTCAGATAATCCTAAGCAGTCCTCTCCCAGGCAGGAGGCCTGGGGAGAAAGAGACTCTCACATAGTCAGTCCCGAATATTTATGTCCTTCCCCAGCATGCACTACTGGCTATGAACCTCCTAGTAATTGGCTATGGAGACACAGATATTCATAAGTTTGTTTGATGCGGCGTCATCCGCATTCACTGCGAGCACCCATTTTTGCCTATGGGAATCCCGGTAAGGTAGTGCTACAGGATCTTTTGACATTTACAGATATTCTTAACACGCCCATGTTGGATTCCTCTGCTCTGTGGCAAGGTTACACCCAGCTGCAGGCAGATGCGAATGATAACAGTCTGCTGAAGAGAAATCCAATGAGCACAGACTATCAAATCAAAAATCAGATTGACTACAGTCTGACAGCAGCTAAATTTAAATAGACACTCCTGCTGAAGGCAGGGTGGCTACACACATGATTGCGCATTCCAAGGAAACATTGCTGCACCATATACACGAAATATCATAAACTGAAAATTCTCTATGCCATTGGTAAATCAACTTCAATGAAAATTGAAATGTGAGAGTAGGATTTTCCCTGCCAAATGACTACTGTTGATTTGAAATAGAGCAACACATTTATGTGAGAAGTGCTCCATTACAAGATGAAATTATGACCTGACCTCCAACCAGCACCTAATGTCTTTTATCACCTCCTCCAGGGACACAATTCTACACAGCTCTAAATGTGTTTTTGTGAATAATCTTGCAAACTGATTTGGAATAGCTGCTGCTCTAGTTAAAATTTTTTTTTTTTTTTTTAATATTTAAAATCATCTCTCCCCCGAGGCAGCACCATACATTTCTTTAATGAGATAGAACTTGTCCGTTTGTGCATTAAATACTAGACAAAATTAGTAGGCTCTTAACATTCTATAGCTGGAGGGTGAATGGCTTCTCTGTACAGGTAAAGATATAAATTGACATTCATCCAAACCAGCAGACGTTCTCAGGTCTATGGGAGCCTGCAGATGCAATGGCTGGCTGTTGTTGGGGGAGCTAGCGTTTAAACAGGTTACAAATCCTTTCCCAATCCTGTCACCAGCCTCACTCATTCCTACTTCCCACCATTATCTTCCACTTACATAAACCACTGACACCACCCAAGGACAGCTTGGTTGGTGACTGTGGTTGGATGGTGCCTGTACAAATGACTGCCTTCTCTAGTCTATAGCCAGCTTCAAGTAAATCCAAAGCCCCATTTTTTCTAATTTAGAGAGAATAGAGGATTGTTATAACTCTTATGAGTTTTTTTCCTTGTTTTTAAGGGAGATTTTCCTTCACCTTCTTGAAACCTTCCTCTGGGATAATACTAGCTAACTGATCACTGGATTGCAAAAAATATGCCTTTTTTACTACCTAAAGCCACTATCACATGATACTCCAGGCCTGAGCCTTCTCTTCTGTTGACATCCGGCAGGGTCTTTCTTCGAGTGTCAACATCACTGCCTGTGTAACATGGACACTTCCTATTGGCTGCTCAGCGCCATGGTCCTCTCAGGATCCAGAAGAGATTCCTGAGAGGACCACACAGGGGGGAAAGTAGGGGAATTGCCAGTGAGGGAGCTTCTGTATTGCTAGGTTATCGGTCCCCTGCACCAAGAGACCTGGACAGTGGTGCTTCACAAGGTAAGGAAAATAAAAATCCTTGTAGGATGAGTTGGGGTTGGGGGTGGGATGGAAGAGTGAAAGGGGGTTCATATTTTGGCCGAAGTGGGGCTTTGGGACACAACAGGAAGTGGGAGGATATCTTTCCTAAGTTATATAAATCTTTTGTTAGATTTACACAAGTATCCCTATTGAAAGATGTCCCCTGTATTTCTGTTCTGCTAACAACTAACAAAATTTGGATTTCCCATCTCTGACAACAGTCATCAGGACAAAAGATGATATCCTTTTTTCAACAAAATGTAATTGTGTAAAATGCATAGTGCATCCTAGAGTGTTCTAGGATCACCTGATACCCTTCAAAGAGTGTGATCTCCTTGCTCCAAATCATTTCTGGCACACATCTATCACAGCAAAAATGAATTTCATGACCTTAAATGTCTTCTCAATTTCCTTTCTATATTACAATGGATATTGTTTCTCTGCTGGTTATTGGACCGTATGTTAAGGGATATGTTATGCTGTTCCATTCTTTGTAAACATTCTTGTTCCTTATGCTTAAGGACACCTACATCAAACCAACACTGCCATTGTAAAAAAAAACAAAAAAACATATCCATGTATCCATCCTAAAGCTGTTTGTGGTGATAGTCAGTGCTTGACCTGTTGTTTCTTGGATAGCTTAGTGACCTTTACTAAATCCCAGAGCTAAGCATAGAGCGAAAAAGAAAATACACTCTAAAGGAGACCTGTAATCCCTTTTCGACCAGAGATTGAATCAGATATGTTGTAGGACTTTTGTGTGTGTGTGTGTGTTGGGGGGTGGGGGGGTTATGTCTTAAATTCATTACATAGCAAGGGTGTAAAAATGTAAAAAAAAAAAAAAAAACTACTTGTCCAAGGACTAAAGCGGGGGCCCAAAATATTTGTCATGATACAAAAAAATCATTTGAACCAAAACTGTATTTACCATGCTAGGAAGTGCTTCTCATTGGTTAGCAGGGGTCACAGATAGTACACCCATACTGGTGGAGGGGAAGGACCGTTTGCCGAAAGGTAAATATAATATGGGTAAGGGATAGGGGGCCAGATTTAAGAAGGGAATTCCATTTTCCCAAATTACTTGGGAAAATTGACTCACCCTTTAATACACATTATACGTGTTAAAGAGCGCTGCTACCACATTATGGGACACAGTAGAATGGGGGCAGCACACAATGCCCTACACATGCATTTATTTGCATGTAGATGGTTGGTTTTAATTTTTTTACATTTATTTTATTATTTTTTACTTTTTACATTTTTTTATGTTTAATTGTTTTATTATTTTTTACTCTTTTTTTAACCATTTTTTTTATTTAATAGATTTTTTACTTTTTTATCACTTCTGTTTTTTTTAATTTTAATTTTGAATCACTTTTTTTATTTTTAATATTATTTTCACTTAACTTTATTGCTATCACACAGGGGATAACAAGCCCCTATGTGATAGCATTTGGAGTTGACAGGTTCTCTTTATGAAGCCTGCCCTCCAGTACAGAATATTGAGTTGTGACAGCTGAGACATGAAGCGCTGTGAGTACAGCACTCCTGTCTCAATGATCACACGGAGCAGATCAGAGAATGGACGTTCTCTGGTCTGCTCCCTGCTCTTCATCCTGAAATCATTGCATGCTATACAAGTGATCTGGACGGCTGGACAGCTGCCCAGATCACTTGTACAAAACGAGCAGTGGCTTCCCCGCTCTACATTTAGCCCTGCTTGTCCGGAGCAGGGCTAAATGTAGAAAAAAACACCTACCCGTCTCCCGGAACTGCATGTCCTGGACGTCGAGTGATCGGAATTCCACACCCCCGCATAGTATCAGATAGCTACTGAGACCTGAATTAGTCAGGGGAGGGACAACCCACTCCAGCTCTCTGCTACCAGAGATTCCAGCATCTTCTTAAAGCAGAACTCTGGACAAAATGGCTACCCCCGCACTCCAAGGGTTAAGTGCTCATTTGTGTCTAGTTATTAAAAAAAGTTATACTCACCCAATCCTCAAGGCTGGACAGCTATGACAGTGGAACCTCCTGTCTGTCTCCTCCTCTGCTGCAGTGATGAAATGTTCATTGGCATCCTCACGTCCTATATACTGTATAGAACGTGATGACTCAAGGATCAGTAGACCACTGCAGTAGAGCAGCACGTAGACAAAAAATAAGCACTTAACCCTTGCAGTGCGGGGGTAGCCCCAATGCAAAGGTTAAAAACCAGTTTGCCTGTAGGTCAGCTTTAAACAGTTATTACTATTACAGTCTGTCAGAAAGCATACAAGCAATGTTGGGCTTTCTAATTAGAAAGCCCAACATACTTTACCTAAACAGTGCTATGTATAGGCCCTTTCACTCTTTCATATGGTGACAGTTTTATACAAATAATACAAAAATATACATACTGCATACACTGTGGCAGTTTATTTCTTTTACTTGAAATTGTTATTTTCAAAGAATTACAACAATGTCAAATGTGTAAAGAGTGAAAATTATTCTGTCAAATAGTTCAAAATAATTTCCAGTTTTGGCAAGACAAAATAATCCCTTCCAGGTAAAGTTTATCAATTCCAAGAATATTAGTAAGCTTTAATGCGGACCTGTACCTGCTTTTATTCCAGTGCATTTGTTAAATATGAGTTCTAAGTGAAAGTGTCTGCTAGCATAATCTAATGATTAATCCCAGGATTCTAGTAAGGAATATTTTATCCTTTGGTTTCTCTTTAGACTTTGTATAAATTTGTCACCACAGGAGGAACTCTTTGTGTGAGATATTGCTGCAAATACGTGTAATTGAACCTTGGACTCTGAGCCAGTTACAAGTGCTGTGGAATGAAAATTCTGGAAAATACAATCTGCAGAGTAATGTTGTTATGGTTACAAGGAATAGATACTTTTTGGCAGCTTTGGGAAATTGTGGATGGCTGCAGGTGGAACCTGAAAAGTAATTTTTAACAACATAAATTTACAGAACGACTTGTACAGCAGTTATTTTTGCAATATCATTTTTGATATGTTATGAAAATTAACGGAGAAGAAAAGAGATTTCCACTCATCCTCATAGTTAGAGCAGACCTGTGACAAAGAAGCTGTCACAGGTCGGCTCTATCAATCGGGAAGTGAGCAGTAGCATGCACCGATCTGCTCACTTCCTGATTGTCTCCCAGCAGTGAGTGGTGACTGTCAGTCACCGCTCCCCGCAGGGATTCCCCCCTCTCCAAAACTTCAGCGCCGAGTGGAGGAATGGACCAGAGAGGGGGCGGGCACAGCTGGCTCTGCCTATACATAGGCAGCTTTACATAGGCAGAGCCAGCTGTCACTCACACAGCTGGGTGGATCTCAAAAGTTGTGTCGGGATCCGTCCCGACTGTGGTGCTCTCAGTATATCGTGGGCAATAGCCCGCGATATACTGAGCTTTGGGACATGGGAGGAGGTTAGTATATGTCTTCCCATGACCCTAAAACACTTACCCCACAGTTCTCTTTTAATTTTTCATTTAAATTTTAAGCAAAAAGCTAACTTTAAAGTTTAAGATTTAACTTCTGAGTATAGTGTTACTTTAAATACATATTTGTGAACTGTCATACCTGCTAAATAATGTAACTTCTTTTTAGACAGTTTTTCAGTTGAGACACCCCTAACAGATGTGCACAGTTCTGACCATTTACTTTTCTGTACTCTAGTCAAAGCGAAATATCCAGGTCAGGCCTATGATTGGACAGAGGAATAATAGCTTCTCAGTGATAAGGTCAGCTCTGTGCTCTCTCCTCCAAAGTCCATTTGTTAGATTCACATCTCTGCGCAATGCTCTAAAACCCTATTGGGTTACAGAGCTGCCCCTTCCTCTCACAGTCAGAATACTGATGTGCAGAAAATGGCAGGAGGCTAGTAGAAATACACTTTGAGATACTATTTACAGTATATATACAGTGCATTTAGAAAGTATTCAGACCCCCTTCACTTTTTCCAGTTTTGTTATGTTGCAGCCTAATACTATTCTTTTTTTTCTTGTTAACTAACACTCAGTAACCCATAATGACAAAGTTAAAACAGAATTTTAGAAATGTCTGTGAATTTATTAAAAAGAAAAAACTAAAATATCACATGTACTTGTACATGTACATGTGCACAAGTATTCAGACCCTATACTCAGTACTTTGTTGAAGCACCTTTGGCAGCAATTACAGACTGGAGTCTTTTTGGGTATGGCGCGACAAGCTTTGTACACCTGGATTGGAGGATTTTCTGCCATTCTTCTTTGCAAATCCACTCAAGCTCAGTCAGGTTGGATGGGGACCATTGGTGGACAGCCATTTTCATGTCTCTCTAGAGATAGTTGTCATGTTGGAAGGTGAACCTTCGGCCCAGTCTGAGGTCCTGAGCGCTGTGGAACAAGTTTTCATTGAGGATTATATCTCTGTACTTTGCTCCATTCAGCTTTTCCTTAACCCTGATCAGTCTTCCAGTCCCTGCTGCTACAAAAAACACCCCTACAGCATGATGCTGCCACTACCATGCTTCACTGTTAGGATGGTATTGGGCAGACTGATGAGCGGTGCCTGGTTTCCTCCAGACATAACATTTAGAATCGAGGTCAAACAGTTTCATCTTGGTTTCATCAGACCAGAGAATCTTGTTCCTCACAGTCTGGGAGTCCTTCAGGTGCTTTTTTGCAAACTACAAGAGGGCTTTCATGTGTTCTGCACTGGTGAGAGGATCCGTCTAGCCACTCTGCCACAAATGCCAGATCGGTGGATGGCTGCAGTGATGGTTGTCCTTCTGGAACTTTGTCCCATCTCCACACAGGATCTGTTGAGCTCAATCAGAATGACCATTGGGTTCTTGGTCACCTCTCTTACTAAGGCCCTTGTCCCCCGATTGCTCAGTTTGGCCTGGCGACCAGCTCTTGGAAGAGTCCTGGTTGTGTCAAACTTCTTCCAGTTGAGACATATGGAGGCCACTGTGCTCTTGGGAACCTACAGTGCAGAAGAAATGTTTTTGTAGCCTTCCAGATCTGTGCCTTGCAATAATCCTGTCTGAGTTCTGCAGGCAGTTCCTTTGGCCTCATGAGTTTTGCTCTGATACAGTATGCATTGTCAGCTGTGAGGCCTTCTATAGAGAGGTGTATGCCTTTCCAAATCATGTCCAATCAATTTAATGTGCCACAGATGGACTCCAATCAAGGTGTAGAAACATCTCAGCAACAATCAAGAGAAATGGGAGGCACCTGAGCTAGAGTTCAAGTGTTGTTGCAATGGGTCTGAATACTTGTGCCAATTTGATATTTCAGTTTTCTCTTTTTCATACATTTGCAAACATTTCTAATATTCTGTCTCACTTTGTCATTATAGGGTACTGAGTGTAGGTTAATGAGAAAAAAAATTAAACAACTGTATTATCAGGTTGCAACCTAACAAAATTGAAAAAAGTTAAGAGGGTCTGAATACTTTCTGAATGCACTGTATATTTAAGTATTAAATGTATTTAATAAATACAAACTGGGACTACATAGAAGTCTTTTATATCTGCTTTCACATGCTTTTCAAGGTCAGGCGAGCAATGCAGTGGCATCTGAGCTGAGAGCAACACATTTTCTCTGTACAATAATGAATTTTTTTTTTACAAAATTGCACCTACTCAACCTTATCAGGAGCAATCCTCGTGATCAGATAAAAATAAGCCCTCATGTTTTTTATCGGAAAAAGGCTAAAAATGGTGTAAAAAGTAAAATGATTTCCAGTAAACCTCTTTAGTTAAGATTAAGGATGTAACACGAGAATGCTTCGTGGATACTGCTATATCAGCTGCACAAAGGAAATGCTTTTCTGGATGAAATAAAGTCTTCCAGAAAATGGGAATAGTCTGAGAGGCAGACAAGGCAGCAAATAGATGTTACCAGTCAACTAGATACACAGCAGTCTAAAGTGTACATCATCCACACTACACTATTTTACTACTGCTTTTCATTAAAAAAAAAAAAAAAAACAATAAATAAACAATGTGCAATAAAAGCTTGGGTGGTGAGGTGAGAGATCTGCAGGTACTGGAGCCGAGTTTATGTTGCCCTGATTAAAGAACGCATTGAACTATTTATATTTCCTATATTGATCACTAAAATGAAATTAGAAACTAGAAATGAGGAAATTATATCTTATAGTACACTCTGTGCCTTCCTTTCAGTATTAGCTCTAGAAAACCCAGGCTGTAGACCCTTCTTAATTGGCTCGTGCGTTAGCTCATTAAGGCGAAATGTTGATTAGTACTGGAAAAAAGAGAGTAGGGAGGAGGTCAGATACTATGATAGAAAATCATTACATGAATTAGATTATTTTCTAAAAGGTATATTGGATATAGATGATTTTTTCTTTTTTTTTATTTACCAAAAAAAAAATCACTAGAATGACAGTTTACAGAATAAGTGTACTTTAGAAGGCAAGCTCACCAAAGATCTGCCTTTGGCCTCTGCAATTGTAAATTAAATAAGACACCATGGCTTAAACCACGTTTATCAACATTTTATTTATTCAAGGCACTCTCTTGAGGCACCCCAGTCTAAAATGTAAATGTAAAAAAAACCCCGTACCATACCCTTATCCTAGATGGGGGTCTGGTATGGATTTTAGGGGGGGACCCATGCTAAAACAAAAACAATATGTGGTTCACATCAGAGTCCCTCTCTTTCACATTAGAGCCTCCCCTTTCACATCAGATTCCCCCTTCACATCAGAGTTGCCCCCCCCCCTTCCATAAGGAGCCCCCTTCCCATCAGAGTCCTTCTCTTTCACATTGTAGCCCCTCCTTCACATCAGAGTTCCGAGTTCCCCATTCACTTTACCTTATAATCTTTACCACAGCACAGCTGTGGCAACATGGCAGAGGGCTTCAGCTGCAGCCCCTGACATCACCAAGGGGTTGCACATATAACTGAGTATATGTAATGCTTCTGTAAGTGACTGCAGACTTACTAGAAAATGTTTAAATACTGTAAACAGGCTGGAGGAGTCCATCAAAGTCTAGCGACATGTTAGATGAAACTTCTAAAGATTAATGCCCATACAGCTCAATTACAAATCAATACTCCCACTAGCTACTACGGGGGTCCAAGAGCTATGCAACAAACGCCAAAGGGTCACAGGCAGGGCTCCAGGGCCTTAAGTGATTTGATGTCGCCCCTTTTTAATTCAGAGCCAGCAAATCCTGGAAGTCATCTGTGCTGAATTATGAAGCTACAGTCCATTGCACACACTGGTACGAGGACATGGAATTACCGTGTTTAATAACAGCAGTTCTCTAGCGCTTTTATTACATGCATTTTGTCATCCTTAATACAGAGTATGTGCAAAGTTGCAGATTCACAATTTAGCTCTAATGTCTTACAGGCTGAACTGGCCCTGGACAGGCCGTCCGTCTA
The DNA here is from genome assembly GCF_000935625.1 of Nanorana parkeri. Taxonomy (NCBI): domain Eukaryota; kingdom Metazoa; phylum Chordata; class Amphibia; order Anura; family Dicroglossidae; genus Nanorana; species Nanorana parkeri. The sequence goes on from NW_017307005.1 coordinate 604,932, forward strand.
GTACAAAGCAGGAATTTCAAAACATCTATGGTGTAGTCTTATTTCATTTTTTTCTATTTCAGGCTCCCCCACTCTTAATGTATCTTAACGTGAGCCATCTTACCTGCCAAAGGACCTTGATTTGTGTTTTACCAATCTTGTGATTTAGGCACCCCCTCCACACAGCAGGGTTCAAGAGTCTCTCACAATTACTCTTTAAAGAGACTGTCACTTGGGGGAAAGGGAGGGGGTCGCTGCAGCTGTAATGTTCATGCCTGCAGCAGCCTCTCAGACCTTCTTGTCATGGCTAAATCTTAGGTCACTCTAACAGGCAAAGCTTGTCTCCCCTATACTAATGCTGGGACATTCCATGACATTGAAACTTATGTGTATTTTGGCTTACAGTATGTCATAACTTTATTAAGCATGATGTACATATAGCAAGACATTAAGATTAAACGTTCATTTTATAAATCAAGGAAAGCATTTTACATTTTCACTGTTTAAACACATGCTTTTTTTTCCCCAAAATATTTTATTGAGATATAAACAAAATCACCACGTGACCAAAAGAATAAAGTACAGTACACGCATTTGTTCTGTGTTTTTGTGCTTTTTTTTAAATTTTGTTTCCCATGGTTTGTTCACCAAGTCGTGTGTGATCTACATGCATCGAACCTTATAACAAGCGGAAGAATCTGAAAATATGCAAACCTAGTCTAGTGCCTATACATATAATGTAATAATGGACTTGAAAATGAAATTGAAAATGAGAGTAGAAGTGAGAGAGACCCGTTCAAATGTCACAAATCCCAACATAAGGTTCAATCACAAAGGAGTCAGCAGAAATAGGTCTACTTATCTTCAATTTGACATGGGGTTTTAGGAGCAACAAGTCAAACGCTATTATTTAGGCCATCTTCTACCTCCCCCTATCGATTATGTTGGATTCTTATTTTCCTTCTATATCTAGACAGCAGGGCATATCTTTCTGTATACCGAGTCAGAAATAGAGCAGAAAATGCTAAAGAATAAAAAATAAAAATAATAATAAAAAATAAAATAAAGACAAGGCTATTTAGCATATTGAAGACATAGCTAAAATATTATTGAAGTTGCAGCTCAGAACTCACCAACCTTTTCAGCCTTTTCTCGTAGAACTCATCCAGTAGCTTCCCCATTTCATCCTCGCGACCTCTCCTCATCATCCCCCATCCAGACATCTCAAGAATGTGGACCAGCAATAAACATATGCTTTTTATATACACTTTTGTATTGTAGGAGATTTCAGCATATATCGGTCAGTACTGTGGACTTGGGGTCATTATAGCGTTCCTATATGGCCTGTATTTTATGAGCCTGGCCAGTAAGTATAGGACTTGTTGCCAATGTTATTATTAAGAAAGAGATTCCAAGGACAGTATTTTTTCCTAGAAAAGGCAACCTCTGGTGCCTACAGAATAAAAAATGGTTTGGTGAAACAAAGTGTAAGAAGCCCATTAGAGATTGTCCCCTTGTCACCGAAGGATGGAAACCAAATCTGTTCTGGTCTATATAAAAGAATAAGGTTCAATTGTGACATTCTTTAGGGGGAAGTGTCAAAAGTTAGAATGCAAGTTAGAAAAAAGGCAAAGAAAGGGAAACATCAATGAATGTTGCTTGGTGACAGAATAGGAGAACATGCCATGCTATGTACCGGCTAGATACAATTCTTTTAACTAAAATATGATGGATTGACTAATGCACAACGACAAAATATTTAGTGTAGGTTAGGTTAGTGTAGGCTTTGTTTTAAAAATATTTTACTGATTGCTAAACACAATTCCTGGCTAATATTCTAATTTATAAAAAGGTCTGCCAGCAGCTTTTTAAAAAAAAACAGCCCAGGCTTAAATTTTGATCTTCCATCAGCAGTTGCTCCTCGCAGTAATTGATTTTCACTAGAAGAAATCTCTGTCTTCAAAGGACATACTATGAATTGGGGGTATATTGTTATCACAGGGGGGTACATTTGCTAGGTGAACATCCTCTATTCCTTTAGTAAATCAACCCCACTGATTTATCAATATGATATGGCTGCCTGAAAGTACATACATGCTGATTGGAAATTATTATGAGTTGATTGGGTGGCACAGTGGTGTAGTGCCTTGCAGTACCAGAGGTCTCTGGTTCAAATCCCATCCAGGTTACTTCCTGGAAGGAGTTTGCATGTTCTCCCTGTGCTTGTGTTGGTTTCCTCCCACACTCCAAAGAGATGCGGGTATGTTAATTGACTACTGTCTAAATTGACCCTGTATCTTAGATTGTAAGCTCCTTGAGGGCAGGGATTGATGTGAATGTGTAACTATGTAAAGCGTAATCAATAAAATAAATGCTTATCACTGTTTTTGTGATTCTGGGCCCTAAAGCAGTTATGTGGTCTGTAATTATACCCCTTTGATAGTTAATCTCAATTTGCTCTCAATGCATTTTCATTTATACTGCAATGCTATTTCTCTTACTTACAAAGACACCTCTGTACTTGGAGCGGTGTGTGGATTCCACTTATGTACCTACTACTCTGATTTTATTTTGATTTTAGAATCAATTTTAAAATAAGCCCATATACCAGCTTTAAACTGAGCACTATAATGTTTGTTTAGTGTAATTACAGCTAATTTCCCCTCCCATGTGAACCTGTTGGTGATTATATCTCCATTTTATTAGTATGTCAGCCTGTTTTCTCCATTTTATTAATATGTTATTACTGGCTCATATTGTTTACCTTTTTGTCGTATATACGGCAATACGTTTGATAGCTTTTCATCTCCTTTGCTGATACCATCAAATATGTCCTATCCTTTAATAACGCTGAAATTCTAAATTCCTTTTTTCTTAGATCTGAACAAGTGAGAAGCACCTAAGAGATAAAAATGAAAGCCACAATTTTATTATTAGCTGGAAGCAAATAAAAGCATTCTTAAGCAAAGGAAATTAAAGCGAGCTTGAGGTCAGAAAAGTTAATACCATTCCTTATTAGGAGGCAGACTGCAAAGATACTAGCAGATCAGAATGCAAAAATGTTGATATGGCATTGATAGAAACCGTATTAACCACCACCAGTAGTGCATTAAAATTCTTAGAATGTAGCAGGCTCAATTCACTAAGCTATATCACATGCATGACTGTTATTTTCATCTCTCCTTGGCACCAAATGCTGGAAAAAAATTACAAAATGCCAAAATAGGATTTGTACTTATCTGTAAAATCTTCTTCTTGGAGTACAGTGCCGGACACAGGATATTTAGTCTTAAACTCTGGGTTATATGCAGTTGCTTGCATCCCAGGCAGTGTACACAATCATCCAGGTGCCATGCAGGATGTAACTCCTGTGTGCATTGCGCAGGAGTTACATCACCAGTGGCCACCCAATGGCGGAGATGGCAGCAGCAGGGGACAGCGCTGGAGAAAGGCACAGTTTTAAGGTAAGATTGGCCTAATGTGCAAGTATACCATGCATATTTGCACATTAGGGAACAAAATACAAAGTGGTTTACTTTCACTTTAAGAACAGAAGGGAGAGACCTGTGTGTTGAACCTTACTCCAAGAACAAGATTAATAAGTAAGTCAAAATCCTTTTTTTGTAATCATACAGTACAGGAAACAGAGAAGGGAATTTATCAAAACTGGAGTGGACAAAATCTGGCCCATGGCAACCAATCAGCTTCTCTGTTTCATTTTCAAATCTTAACTGAACACACTGAAGAGAGAGGCTGATTGGTTGCCATGGACAACTGCTCCAGATTCTCTCTGTCCCAGTTTTTAATTTTTTTTATTTAGGTTTATAACATAGATACAGGGATATAAAACGGAAAAAATAAAATAATATAATTAAATAATGATATAATCCAAAGGAAAAAAGGGAAGAAGAAAAAAAAAGGGAAAAGAGGGAAATCTTATCTCGTACTCATATTCGTGCTCATGCTCACGGGAAATGAAGAACATCAGGAAGTGTGGCATTGCTCCTGGTTCTCTCGAGTATTTGCCAGGGGGACCACACCTTATCAAATTCGGGAATAGTATTATGCAATCGAGCCGTTAGATATTCCAAATTATGGACATCATGAATCCTTCGCAGTAATTCTTCATAAGACGGAGGTGTAGATTGAGGAGCAATCCAGATGATCTTTACCAGGTTTAGGAATTATTGTGATATAAGAGGCAAGCATAGAAGTGGGGATCAGGGAGGCTTCCAGAAAACCGTTATATAATGTTAATAAATAAGGGGTAAGAATGGGGGTAAATATCTTGTAGTACAGATAAGAAAAACCATCTGGGCCTGGGGCCTTGCCATTAGGTAAACCTTTGATTACTAAGTTTAACTCTTCAGATGTAATAGGGCGATTAAGGAGTTGACATTCTTTTTGGGAGATATGAGGAAGAGGGTATTCAGAGAGATAGTCCATAGTGCGAGTTTTTAGAGTGGGGTCTTCTAGATTGAATGCAGGGTCTTGTATATTATAAAGACGAGTATAATACTCATGAAAGATGGATGCCACCTTATCTGGACAAAACTGTTCGGTACCATTTATATCTCTGATAGAATGGATAGAATTTTGAGTCTGGTCTGCCTTGAGTTTATGAGCTTACATAGTTTGAGCCTTATTGCCTCTCTCATAAAACTTCAGTTTAGTAGAAAGCATCGATTTCTCCACCTCTGTCATGTCCAGTTGTTGCAATTGTGACCTTACAGAGAGGATTCGTCGAAGTAAGTTAGTGGAGGGAGTAGAGACTATTCTCCGCTGCAAGGACTTAATTTGAGCTTCCAAGGATAGACGTTGAAGCTGGGTGTCACGTTTAAGCTTACTAGAGAGTGCGATACATTGACCTCGCATAACTACCTTATGTGCCTCCCAAACTGTCCCAGTTTTGATAAATTCCCCCCAAAATCTTTAGTCTTAACCCTTGGAGCAGTCAAACTGGGGGAATAGCAACGCAGCAACAAAATGTTAAATAGACCTACAAGGACCAACAGACAAGAAAGAGCTCAGGAGGGCTCAGACGGTGCTTGAAGCACCTTATGCCCAAAATTGGCATTAGAGGAGACCTGATCATCCACCTGTTAAAACTTAACAAATGCTTGAGCAGAAGACTGGGTGACAAGCTTGCAAATCTTGGAAACAGATGTCTGCCTATGAAATAATTACAGACCTAGTAGAATGATCTTTAACAGATCGACACTAGTCATTGGGTGTCTGTGAGATTTAACCCTTTCGCTGCCAAGGACGTACGTCGTACGGAGCTACAATCAGCTTATAGTAGATCACTTTCACAGCCATATTGGGTTAATACCTATTTTATATTGTTTCCATTCCCATAACATAAGCTAAAACATATTTAAAAATTCATCTTGCAGCTTAAATTGCTTTTACTTGGGTTAGAGTTTCTTGGCTTCTTAAGGGTTACATTTTCTACTTGCTTCTCATTTGTAATGTTTGGAGGAGTTGTGAGAGGTTTTGTTCATTATAATTTGTAAAGTAGATTGGAACACTGTCTGTCCTAACAAAGGGGTAAAGGATTACAACCTTGTCTTGTGCCTTGTATGTTAATGAAGGTAATGAGAGAAACACAATCCTAAAATTTGAGTCCTAAGTCTTTCTATAAGGACAGATCACTGAATGTGCTCTATGAATGGAACACACAATAAACATATAGAGGGTTTTTCTCAAATTTGACTGCAAACATGGCAATATGCTTTAAGTATATACTCACCACAAATGTAGCAGAATGTATCATGACTTTTTCAGCATTTGGTGACATTTCTGATGTCACCGACTGTACTACAACAACTAAAACAGCGAGTCATATAAATTATATCTTTACATACTTTGAAAAAGATACATTTTTGACTCCCTTTAAATTCTCGGCATGCTATCTTTTGACAAATCTGAAGGGTACGCTATGAGTTACATCCGCATTGTAAAGGGATATTTGGAATGGGGTTTTGGGTTCATATACCCTTTCTCTCCATACAAATATCATACATCAGGGAGTAATATATATGAATATATCCATGAGACTCAATTGGGTCTAACTTGTAGAAGACTTGTTGTAGCAATCGCTAATTATTGTTTATATAAAGGGATATTTTGAACAGGGTTTTGGGTTCATTTACCCTTTCTCTCCATACAAATATCATACATCAGGGAGTAATATATATGAATATATCCATGAGACTCAATTGGGTCTAACTAGTAGAAGACTCTGTTGTAGCAATCGCTAATTATCGTTTATTTTTGTATTTTTTTCTCCATATTTGAGTTATGTTTTGTTTTGTTTACAACATAATTTCTGATATTAAGCTGATCTATGCACTTACTGTACTGTACAGATATGTCTCATATCGCTATCCATTGTAATATGTGCACTCTTGTATTATCAAAATCCTCAATAAAAATGTTATTTAAAAAAAAAAAAAAAGAACAGTGAGTCTGCAAATAGGTTAGGCCTAGTTGTTACATTGTAAGCTGCATTTAGCCCTTACAGCAGCATACACTAAGCCTTAGCATTCCCAGGCATACCCAACCTGTGTAAGCTCCACAAAGCTTATGTAACCAGCCCAGTGTGCACGCCTGGCCATACAGTATATGAGCTACACAAAGCATCATACAATGCAATTGAAAATTAGTAAACTTAAAATGTGAGAAGAAAATACAAACATAAAAGATTTAAAAAAATGCTAAGTGATAGGTTACATTTCACTACTTTTTCGTTATAAGGAGCCCCAAATCTATTAGATACACCCAGAAACATTCAAGAAGCAAAAGCTTTGTTGTCCAGTGTTACCCATATAATTAGAGGGGAGTGTTGGGTATTGTTTGGAGGGGCTTTCCCCTTAGTTATGTATTTTTTAAAGCAGCTTGGTATAAGCTAAAATTCCACTTTAAGTCATTAAAAATCAAAATAGTAGGGACGATAGTCAGAACATGGTAGTTGTTTTGTGTTGACCTTCACTATCCGTCTTTTACGCTGAATGCATATTTAGATCACAGAGGTAGTCTGCAGTAGTCTCACAAGTATATGCCAGATGGATCAGGAGATTGCCAGTTGGAGCATAAGTCCCTATAATAAAAAGAACTCAGCAATGCTTTCTAATATTAGAAATTAAAACATTAGCATTTTTTACCCATTTTATATTTTTCGGAGTTAAATAAGGCATCAAAAACTTGAGAAAGTAAATACATAAACTACACAAAAACACAAAACTACAAATCAGAATATATAGAACAAAATAAGGTACAGTACAAGTAATAACAGTATCTATGTATAAATAAGGATCAGCCGAGCAATTTTGGTGAATTTGACTGCTGAACAATTGATGATTTCACCGAAGCTGAAACTCTCAATTTCACTCAAAGAGCTGCTTAGGCAAAATATATTACTGTTTTTGTTTTCTTATGGGGATGGGGGGAATGTAATGCTTTTGGGGTGGGGGTTTATTTACAATAGCAAAGTTTATTTAATGTTCTCTGTATTGTTTTCCTTTTTCCCACTGTCGTTTTTTTCTGTCAGTGTGTCAGTGAAAGTACACATCTGTAAACCTCAGTATCCATTTAGAGCCCATTTCATCTTTAACTACTTCTGGACTGCCTAACATAAACGCGGCATCCTAAAGTAGTTTTACCAAGATCAGGGCTGCTGTAGATCTTGGTACCGCTTTAAACAGCTGGAGATGCTGGTTCACATACAAGCAATCCAGCGGCTCTACAGCTGCTTAACCGCTTGTACGGTGCCATGGAGTGTGTCGCCCCCCCCCCCTGCCGCTGCCAGCTACGCCGCCTCCACTGTCCCCTTTGCAGGCCTGGGACCAGCACAGTGGGTTTGTCCTCTTCGATCAGAGGAAGATCAGCACACTCCCAGCTGCTGATCTCCCCTACAAACACTGGACCCAGCAGTGATGTGTATTACATCACTTCCGGTGTCACTCTGTAATTTCCCTAGATCCTGTAGCAGGAGAAGAAGTTGGTGGAGCAGATCCCTGCTTCATCAGCTTCTTTGGGGTCCCTAGGTAACAATAGGGGTCTAATAGACCCCTGATCTCTCCATAAAGAGGACCAGTCACATCCTGTTTGCTATTTCATAGGGGGCTATTTACCCGATGTGACCCCATCTTTCATGTTTAATTATATTCTGTTTCTGTGCACTAAATTTCATTCTATTGTATTCATTCTAGTACAAATACTGGTTTAATAAACATTTGCGCATATACCATGCAACATAAAAAATTGTAACCAGCCTCTGCTTTCAGAAGATATGTAATTGCATGGGGGGTTGAAGCTGTTTTCTAGCCAAAAATTCAGATTTTATCATGCGTCCAAATATTATGAAAAATCTCCGGACAGCCAGTAGTTAAAAACTACCCAAAACCAATTTATTGTCATCCCCATTGAGTAAAAATTATTTTGATAAAATGGGAAAATCTCATGATTTTCAGGGATATTTTGAGGAAATTAAAATCGCTTATCTCTATTTATAATATTTAGGAATAAGGAAAAAAGATAACCAAAAGAGCTACCTGCCTTTAAATTGGCACTGTGTGGCTTTTGAGATGGTGGAGAAGGAAGCAAAGGTGAATCAGTGACTGTAGAATATATTAAGCTTGTTCACGTGGAGACACACGTTATAAAAATGCAATCTCATTCGCCAAACTACGTAATGCGAGGGTCTAACTGAACAATTGATTCAATTTGTATTTAATGAAATATGCCCTTGTATTACATAGTTGTTGATAGATATAAAAGAGGTTGTGCAATTGTTTTTTGGGGGGGTATTTTGTTTGATTTCTTCACTAAGCTATATAAGATGTTAGTTTTACCTTGCATTTATGTGTGTTGTGTTGATACATGTTAAACATGCATTGCGCTGTGCTACAAAAAGTTTCAGTGCGGCGCAGCTCACATCAACGCAATGCACTGGTGTGAAATGCTCCCATTCACACCCATTCATTTTAGATTTCCCTGTATTGGCATGCATGGAAAAAAACATGCTAATGCATCTGATGTGAATGGGGCCAAAAATGTGTATGCTCAACTTCAGGAGAACATTTGATGATTTCAAAGGTTCGAGAGTTCCCTAATTGATCAAGTCAAGTATTGTATCAAAGTAAAAGATGATTGGCTTTTCGATAGAACCAGCCATTTCAATCATTATGAGGTGCTCCGAATGATGAAGACATTTTAGAAAGAATCTGATGAAAAGCACAATTTGCAGCCTGCCAGAGGTGTTGCTCTTTGGTGGATAGTAGAGGAGCCATTTCTCAGTGGATCTATAATGATTCTGTACGAAACATTGGCCTTTTCATTTTCTGCCTGAAGGACCAACAAAGATAATACATATATGGATTTCCCTACTGCTTACCAAGAGCTATCATATCCTGTATCTCACAATCATATAGTTTTTATATTTACTGCTGTTATCACCAGTCACTTTACATCACTGTCAGTCTGCTGTATCCTTAAGCTACTAACCACAGCTGATAAAATAGAAAATTATTGATGGTAGGAACCAATAACCACTCAAAAGGGTCATCAATATTTAATTTGCTAGTGATGAGAACAATCTCCATGGCAACAGCTGTTAGACACAATCTACAAAGGTCACACCAGAGTTTGCATATTTGATCTCTAGCTGTTCGTTATTCTAATTTGCTACACAATTACTTTTGATTTGGAATTATCTAGAGTTATGTATATATTTAAAAAGTTGGAATTATAATAGAGATGAAGTGGGCTGGACTAATTAGTCGATTGTGAATGATCTTTATACCGATGTGTAATGTTTAACCTCTTGAAGACCAGGGTGTTAAACTCCTTTCCTGTCCAGGCCATTTTTCAGTATTCAATGCTAAGGTACTTTGACTGACAATTATTCAGCCATGCAACGCTGTACCAATTTTTTGGGGGACACATAGTAGGGAATTTATAAAAACTGGAGCAGACAAATTCTGGAGCAGCTATGCATGGCAACCAATCAGCTTCTCTCTTTCATTTTCAAATCTTAACTGAACAAACTGAAGAGAGAACCTGATTGGTTGCCCTGCACAGCTGCTCCAGATTTTGGCTGGTCCAGTTTTGATAAATTCTCCCCTAGAGAGAATTTATCAAAACCGGTGGTATTTAATCACCACTGGGTTTTTTATTTTTTACTATATTAAGAAAAAAATAAGATTTTGAAAAATAACCTAAATAATCTTTCTTCATAACGTTAGGCCAAAAAGGAATTCTGCTACATTTCTTTTGTAAAAAAAAACAAAAAAACAAGGCTGGCACTAATGGCAATCACGACTCTGACGGACTGACAGGCTTGCACTAATGGCAATCAGGACTCTGATGGACTGACAGGCTGGCACTGGTGGCAATTAGGACTCTGACGGACTGACAGGCTGGCACTGGGGGCAATTAGGACTCTGATGGAGTGACAGGCTGGCACTGGTGGCAGTCAGTATTTTAATATTATGAGTGGGCTGGCACTGTGGCAGAATTTGTGATGGAATAAGTGCTGATTAACACAGTAATCTTTCAAATAGTTGTCACTGTCAACAACCGAACAGTGTGTGAGAGGAGAGAAGGGAAAGCTGGAAACTGCAGGCATTGTTAACAGTTAGTGATCTGCTGTGACTGGTCACAGCGATCACACAGAACAGAGCCCCTGCAACAAATTGCTTAAACTAGACTGTCCAATGGACAGTGTGTTTACAGTTGTTTGCTCGTGCATGCGCTAGGAGGGTCTGTCAGCCGTCTGCTGTTCCATTACAACGGGGGAACAGCAACAAGTAAAAAAGTCATTTTTAACAATACAGAAATAAGTGTTATACTGAAATTATTTTGAGAATAACTCAATAAGCTTTTATAAAGGTCACATGAACAAATATAATGTATAGACTTTTAGATTGTCTTTACTTTGGGTAAATGAAGTTAAAATCCTTCTCTTATTTTAACTTGCTGTTCTCTCTTCCTTCGTTCTCTCCTTCCCTGCCATTCCTTACTTCCCTTCTTGTATTCCTTATTCCAATCCTCTTTCTCCTCATTCCCTCCTCTCATCTTTCATTCCCTCCTCTTCCTTCCCCATTTCCTTCTTCTTTCGTCGAACTCCCCACTAACACTGTGATAACCCCACCTCAATTTTTTTTCCTGTATTGGTAGTCAAAGTCACTTTGAATCTACATTAATAATGAGAACTCTAAAGCATATTTAAAGTTGAAACTTTTTTAAGGTTTAGGTTTAGAGTAATGGCAATAACCGCTGTATGGTTTTTCAACTGCCAGTGTCTCTTCTGGAGACTGTTCTATTTGTCCTGGTGGCTATTGTCGCCGGGACATACGTTAATGGGGAATCCAAAATGTTACAGATTTCACTCGAACAAGAGGCGAGGGGAAATCTTCCAATGAGATCACATGCTTTGGTGACAAATGTCTAAGATGGGAATTATCCTTTCTTCAGGGAGATTTTCACTCGCTTCCTATTGTGTCTTTAGGACAAAAAATAAAGGGAAGTCTCCAATGGGAACAGCAAATAAAAAATACATTGGTTTTTGACCATTCCCTACTACTTTACTCAGGGATATTCACTTTATTAGAATATAGAATACATAGGAATTCTGCTTGTCTTCTATTTTTCTGTGTCTTATTTTATTTTACATTATCTCCATTAGCTAACATGGCCTTTGTACTGATTTTAAGAAATACACAAGGCATTGCAATCCTTACAATCAGGGCTTGCAGGCATAGAGAAGACATTAATAAAATGAGATTGCTTTCAGCAGAGCTATGGCTAAAGAACTTAAGAAATGCATTCAAAAATAAAAATCCTCATTAGTTATAATATAATTGCAGGCAAAAATGATATGAGAGAGCTTCTTACAGTTGAAGGTAATTCAGTCTTTAATCACAAGCCACTGTAGTCATTACAGAGGATTATCCTGCTATGACCCAAGGAGAACCTATCCAAATGGAATATAGGTGAAATTAAAATAAAGACAACATGTCATTAAACTTATCTCTGTAGCCTTGAAGAATTGCTGGCTGGTCTCTAATTCCGTGCAATAGCAACGGTTTATTGCTAAAAAAACTTTGCAGCTTAACAAAACTCTAAAGTAAGTGGACACAACACAATCGTATGGTGTTAATGGCTGGGCCATAACTATAGATCACGGGGCCCCATAGCAAAAATGTGATACCCCCCTGAGAAACAATGCCAAGATCCCAAAGACTCCTCATGTGCATCTGAAGTTGTCTCTACACGTAGGCTTTACAGGGGATTAGAGTTGCCGTCAACTGCAACCACTCTAACCCTTAATGATACAGTTTCGTATTATCTTCACATGTTCTATGTTTAATTTGCCTCAACAGCCTCACGGGGCCCCCTTTCACCCCCAGGCCCCATAGCAGCCTCTATGGCTACAGTATAGTTACACCACTGGTTAATGGGCTTCCTTGCACATTGTGACTGTTGTCCCTGCTGAGATATCAACATTTTTTAAATGGAATGGCAACTTTTCTGAAGATGCACTTGGCTCCACCCCTTCCCTTCCTTGGTATTGTTAAGGAATGGTCATCATATTGATGGACAAATAGGTTTAGGGGTAAGACCAGGTGAAACCTGGTAAGGGTTAGTGCCAGGTGAAACCTTTGGAAACTTAATCTTTAAATTTCACAACAGAGGCACTAAAATCTTACTTATTTCCTATTACCTGCTATTGCATTCCTGTTTCTATTCTATAGATGGTAATCTGTGTACACATAGACATGTATTATAAAATAACTTTATAAATGTATTTTCTTTCAGTTACCTTTTTCGGATAGTTTGTACCATTTCTACGACAGTGGGGCCACTAAGTTCAGGAGGAAGAGAAGTCTCAAAAGTAAGAATCACTTAGCCATGCACCCCAAGGTGAGTTTTTATGACTGTTTTTTTCATTTACCAATAAATGCAATTCCACTTTTACTAAATACATTATTGAGGAACACATCTAATATGCAGTGTATATCTGCTAGGGGGTCTCAAAGGGGGTCTTGTTATTCTCCCTTAGGGAGCTCCCTGTGGTTGATGGGGGTTTCTTTAGTTATGACAGAGAGTGCCTGTAGGTGACATGCAGATTGTATGCGAGGGCTTGTTCACACCATTTTCTGGTCCAGATGCATTTTTACCGCTTTCCGGGCGCCTTCCCGTATCTTTTTTTTTGTAGGGGAGCAGATTCTTGCTCTGAGGTCACTTCCGGCCTTCATCAAAAGTGTTTTTGTTGCATTTTTGACACGTTCGTGTGCGTTCTGGACCAGAGAAAATGTGACATGCAGTATTTTTTCTGTCTGGAACAGAACAGACTGTGCTGGTGAGAACTGGAGCCCATAAAACACATAGGGATACATTGGGATGCGTTTTTAGTGCAGGAGTGAACTGTTCTGGTCTGGACAGAATCCGGACATCGTGTGAACAAGCCCTGAGTGGAGGCCTGGCAAATGGTTTCCTTTTGACCTCCTAGAGAAAATTGCAGATGAGGAATTGAAGTATAGATGCTGTAAATTGTCCTTCATCCCAGGGAAGCTCGGCATTATTGGCCATGCTTCCCCCAGGAGTTTTAAAGTGCTCGTCCTTGAGTTAAGAGAGGAATCTGGGAAAAGAGGGCTTCTGGTCCCCTGTGTGGAACGAGTAGCCTGAAAAAGAGGATGTTCCTGTCGGTGCCACTGATTGTGATACAAGTCTAATTTGTAATGAATGTCTTAATTGTGACATGCAAAGAATGTCATGTTTACAATGAAAAAAAATTAACTTTTCTAGTAATCCAAGCTACTGGAGCTGTGATAGACTAAATGAGTGTGGCACACTGTTAGAGAGTGGCCTTGGAGCATGTGCTGACTATTTGCTGTGTTGCTATTGATGGGTACTAGTAAAGGGCATCCTGAATAGTCATGAATAATCTTGCCTGTCTTAATTTATTTAATGTAAAGACAGACTCTCACTCCTCAGTAGTTTCTTATCAGTTTATACTACATCATTTTTGTTCACAGTTGCCAAATACTGCCGAGAAGATTTATAAAAATAGAACTGTATTGGATGTCAATGAAGTTAGCCAGCACCACATTTTTTTTGGTCAATTTGTTTCTTTGTTCTCTTCCCGTGTTTATTTTATGCACACCATGCCCCTCCTTTATCATTTTTATTTCCTTCCAAGATTGCTTATTGTCACACCACTGTCTAATTATTTTAATGTATCTACTGTAGGATGCAATCTAAAAATCCCCCTACATAACTTCAAATGCCACATTTGTTTCTTAAAACAGAAGGTACAGACAAGTTACAATAACAAAGGTAGACAGGCAAATCTCTTCTTTATGTCCCTATTACTGACAGTGTATACAGAAATGTGGCCATATAGCATCGATTGCATACACAGAATAAATAAAAAGCTATTTATCCAGCTAGCACACAGTTGTTTAGAGTGAGCTGGCTCTAATAAGTGTAAGATATGGAAGCCATGGTTTCAATAAACTCAGGCTAAGACAACAACAAGATGATAGTCATTTGGACGA
>NW_017307005.1:619527-665793 GCF_000935625.1 Nanorana parkeri
AATGCAAAACTGTTTTATAACATATATGTGTACACACTGCACACAGTTTAATAAGTGGCTTAAGTGATTTTAAGGGTGTGTGACAAGAATTAAGACCTATCTATTTGTGAATACATAAAAATGAAGTCCATTTACGATGTGTAAAGCATCAGTCTCCAAACTAGTCATTAGAGAGTCCATTATTTAGCAAGCCATTAGGATATGTCACCTGAAAATAGCCGGGCTCAATCATTTTTCAAAGATGGTAGTCGTAAATCTTGGCTTGTCACATGGCTCCCTGTGGACTAGGTTTAGAGATGCAATTGAATAAGGTGACATAAAAGAAAATAAGAGAAAAAAAGTGACTATAGCGTGGGTGAGTAGATACGGTTATGTTACAAATTGATGGCAATGCTGTGATGCAAACTCACTGGAAAAGGATGTTTTGAACAGTCTGTGAATAATTTACCAACGCATCTAATTTATCATGAGTTTCAATAATGGCCTTTATACTTCCTTTTTGTTGACATATTCAATATGCTATGCATGAAGAAAATGAAAATAGATGTAAAAAAATATTAACAGATAGAGAATATTTTCTGTTTGTTATGAACAGTGAAGCTTTTATTGAAAAGAGAATGTGCTCTCATTACCAGTGCTCTTTGGAAAATACTCTTTGCCTGGCTTATCCTCTGGCTTCACTACATAATGAGAAACTGACTTGAAACAGGTATGCAGATCAGAAGGTTCGACAAGGATAATGGGATAACTAATGGATAAGTAAACACGTGTTTCTCGGCAAGAGCCTTTCCTCATATTTTCCTGATATCCTGCGCATACATCAGGCCCAGCCATAGAAAAGAAGTGGCTTGGCCCCAGTTGGAACAATGTCCTCTGGCAACCTAGTCGAAGATGACAAAGTTCACTTCTACCTTTCCCCTGAGCTGAGATGAATAGAACTTGCACATTTGCATGTACAGTGTTCTTTATGTATGGCGTGGGTTGGAAAAAGGACAACTGCTGTCCATTTTCCCCCAAGGCTACAACCTTTAGTTCTATGGGAAGACAGAACAGGATGAGGGGGGTGATTGGGATTGTTGCATCATGATTTAAGTAGAACTTCAGGCAAAAATATAAAAAATATTATACTCACCCTATCCTTGGAGCTGGCAGCGCTCCCTCCAGTCTTTCTCCTCCACTGCAGCGATGGTATGTCCCTCCGTGTCCTCACATACAATACCTTGTATTGGACGTGATGGCTCAAGGATCCTTAGCCTGCTGCAGTGGAGGAGGAGAGATGCTGGAAAAAACGGTCAAACAGCAAGCCAGCTCTGAGGATTGGATGAGTATAACTTTTTTATTTTCGCCCCTGGACACACACAAGCAGTTAACCCTTAGGTTGCCCCACTGCAAAGGTTAATAATATTTTTGGCAAGGGTTCTGCTTTAAACCAGTGTGATGTAGTCATATTGAGCATGGTAAAACAGAGCCAGGCTTTCATTAACATTTTGGTACCCAAAATGCGTTCTACCATTTAGAAACCAGTAGCGTATAACTCATCAAATGAGAATGTTATGCTGCAATTTCTCCCTTTTATAAAGGCACTCAAATCACATTTCTGGTAGAATGCACTTTTCAATTTGGCACTTGAAATTTTTTTTCTATATGAACATGCTTCTATACTAGAAAACATGTTTCTTTCTGAACATTAAATAAAAATCAGTCAAAGCAAAATAGCAATGAAAGGCATGAATGAGTTGATAAAAATAGGATTAAAGCTCTGGTATCACAAAGATGGACATCATCACGCACGGGTGTGGTGACGTCACGCGCGTTGGCGTGGAGTCACGCCGGGGTGTCTACCCGTATCCGCTCCGGGTGACACGCGGCCTCGGGACTCCCCTGTCTCCCTGTAAAACCTCCAACCCCAGAGCTCAGGAAGCAGGAATGCAGAAATGTAGGGAAGGTGGTGAGAAGGAATGTGGCTTTGTAAATATAGATGTCTGAGGGTCGGGCTACTGAATGTGCAAAAAAAATGAACTTCTCTTATTTTATCTCTTTTTCTGTTTAAGAAACCATTTCAAGTATTTTGTTATATCTGTTTTATAAGCGCAAACAAACCATTTTGATCTTGTCACAAATTCAGAGCTGTCCTGTGTCCTCTCCACATTTTCTGTGTTATCTCAAAGAGGCTCCTATTTCTTATCTTTGAATACAGAATGATTAGCCTTTATGTTGTAGAGAGCTAAGAGCGAGTGTGGAAGGATAGTTTAGCAAAAGACACTAGACAGGGCTGACACCAATCAGTGCAGCATAATACTATGTGCACTGTGTGTCAGCAGTGGCAGACCTACAGAACAAAGGGCCCTGGTACAAGATTTTTTCCTGGGCCCCCTATCCTCAGGCCCCAGGAAAAAAAAGGTTTAAACTTCAGTTTTAATTTAGGGCTGGTCCTACTGATTGATGACCCTGTCCCAGTTGTTTACCATCTCCCGAAAGCAGAGAAAAACTGCTAGGCCTCCACAAGGATTTCTATTGGCTCCTTTAAGATAGGATTTGTAAATGGTTAGCTTTCCATCAATAGCAACTTGTGAGGCATCTTTATGGATATAATAAGTATAACAACTATCTTTTTTTATAGTTCGTTTATGTTGCAATCTGACTTTATGGACTGCAGTCTGGAAATTTTATTCACCTCCCTTCCTCACTGAGCCATAGACGCGCTTTGTTTGCACATTAGAGTACATATTCTTTGGATTTAAAGATATTTTGTACTACTATATTTTTAATTTTTCTTGTATGCTTTTTTTGTTGTTTGGCCAAACTTTCCCAAAAAGGTTTGAATATGGGATGGTAGGAGATGCTCAATGTTTTTGTAGCTGGAAACCTCTTTTCTGGTATGGTTGTAATCAGGGGCGTAACTGTAGATCATGGGGCCCCCTAGCAAAATGTTGAACTTCCTTGAACTTCCTGTTGAATACAAAATTATAAGGGACAGTGCAGACTCCAGCAGCAATCCATCTACTAGCTTGGAGAAGGGAGTAGCAGGCAATGGATTGCCTTGCATGCCGGTGTGTTTGTAGAATTACACAGCACACACGAGGGTGGTTCCATGGGCCCCTGCAAGGGAAGGGAGACACCCTAAAGCTGGCCATACACCTTACAACCATTGCACGACTTTCGTTGTGCGATGGTTCTAAGGTCATTAAAATTTCGTACGACCTGCCAATCTTGGACAGGCAGATCGTACTTGCGATCATCACAAGCCCTCCCCGCTGAGGGGAGGGCTTGCCGATGATTGCAATGCTGAGCGGGCAGTGTGCGCTTGCGCACACCGGCCCGTGCGGCTTTCGCATCGTATTGTATGATCGCGGTCGTATGATCGCGGGATCAGTGGCAGTGCTCAGGAGACCAGCTGATTCTGAAGAATTTTTTAAATTGACAATTTTTATTAAATTTTTCAGATAAAGGCGATACAGACATCGTCATGACATTATGATAAAACAGAGCCATACCTCCAGTGGGACCCTGGCTGTACAAAGCAGATATAAAGGATAGACAAACATTGGAAACTGATAAGAAACTAAAACTTTTAAACAGCATCCATTGTAAGTGATCTAATCAGCATTTGAAAAAGCTTAAAAACCTTTTAACTTCAATATCGGTTTAATTTTATCATGAGCAGACCTTAGCCATCAATTTGAAAATAGGATCTTCTATCATTCCTGCTCTGGTAATTCTTTATTGACAATGAGAACAAAAAGAAACTGCTTTTTTCTAAGGGAGGAGGGCTTTAAATCTAGCTATAGATAACTGTCTTTAGATATACTTTAAATAGTTGTTTTTTTATTAGGGATAGGCACTCACTTACCTAAGACCCTACTAAGTAGGGGTAGGGCAAGTGTCATGCAAGCTATATGTTTACAAGATATGGCATGAAAAAGGTTATCTTTACTGATATTGAATATAAAACCCTATTATATTTGCATATATGGATTACCATCCCATGCCTCATAAACTGTGTAGCTGTGTCATAAACCAGCATGGTTGTCTCTATTTTTATTTATAGACCTTGACTCTGTCCTCACTCTGACTTGGCTACATCCAGTGCAATGCAATGAAATTGCTGCGTTTATGTGAAGATGTTATCTGCTAAACAATAAATTATTGCAACATGTTATTTACTTGAGTATCTAAAAATAATTAGGTTGCATTCACACAGGGCATTCTGGAATCCCTGCAGAAAGAACCTACAAATTCTTGCGTCAGGAATACTAGGTGTCTCCCGTTCAGGTGCGGCCGATGTACACATTCAAGTAAATAACAGGATGACAGTGGCCGCATCTGTCAGTGGTAGCCTGCATGTAATTGTACATGGTTACAAATACATGGCGTTTGGGAATGATGATTGTCCCTGAGTGCACCTACCCTGTGTCCACCGACTGTCTTCTTTCCCAAACTGCATGTTAATGTACCATGTGTGCTGACAGATGTGGTCGCTGTTGCCCTGTTTTTTACTTAAATGGGTACAGCACTCACATCTGAATGGGGACACCTGTCATTCTTGCCACAACAATCCGTAGGTTCTTGCCACAGGGTTCCCAAAATGCAGCAAAGCCCCCTCGTGAATGAGACCTTATAACATTTAAACGATTGGATTCTCTATTTAGGTCTCATTCATACCTGCGATCACGAATTGGTCCATGAGACGTATGCAATCTGCAGCAGGAGGGAGGTGCTGTACAATACAATGACAGCTGCTACCGCCCACAGCTGTTCTCAGCCTGCTTGCACGTAATTGCACAAGGATTACCTATGATTATCTGTGGACAAACGCATCTGAATGAACACTGTTTGCACCCAGGTTTGGTCGTCCACAGTGCGATTACATGTGACCAGGCTACAAACAGCTGAGGGCGGTGGCAGCTGTCATTGTATTGTACAGCGCCTCCAGCCTGCAGCAGATCACATGAGGCTCACGGAGGAATTATTGAGACTCATTCAGTCAACCCCATTTGTAGGTATGAATGGGGCATTACCGGCTTGTTCACACCATCTCCAGACCAGATCTGGATGCTTTTCTGCAAACGCAATCATGTGCCTTTTTCATGCATTTTTGGTGCATTCCGGTGGTTTTTTTTTCTCAATTGACTTTCCAGTGCATTCTTGTGTGTTTGCATGCCTTTTGGTGCGTTCTGGACAAGAGTAAATATTGCAGCATGCAGTATTTTTTCTAAGCATTCTGGAACTGAATGCAGTTGTTTGACCTAGCCGCACATGGTATTAATGGGCCCTAAACAAACTTTCGGCAAAGAGCTAAATTAACAGATGAAATACACATGTAGGGGCTGTTCTACTTGCCAACATATTTGTATTTTTTCCATTTAGCCAAACTGGTGACCTGACTTTTCTCTACTGCAGTTTAACAATAAAGATAGGTCGCTTCCCTGCCCCCCGCCTGTGACTGGATGGAAGAGCAGTAACAGTTCACCCTTCTGCTCTATCCTCTTTTCAGCTTTTCTGATTGACCCCAAGTGCTGCCCTTCCCTTTTCCAGTCTGAGCACTGCTGTACACAAGGCTGATGTCAATTTGAATTTTGGTACTTATACTAGCTGCATTTAAACATACATTTTAATGATAAATAAATGCATTAACTAGTGTTTTTTTCCCCTCAGAGTTTAGTTAAAACTCTAAACATTAGTATGTTACAATTAGCAGTCACAATGCCTTATATTCAACTTATGCTTCTAGATTTATTTTTTATTGTATTTTGTATACATAAAGGATGGTAGAGGAATGTCTCGCTTTGTTTTCTGAGGTATTGTAAAATTGTATTCAAGGATATGCTTTGTAAGCTAGCTCCTTAGATTGTCAACCTCTCTTGTTTTGTACTAGGACACAGGATGCTGTCTAGATGAATTTATAGATGGGACATCAGCTTATATCCAGCTTGATTGATGCTTGTTTGTTTATAATTCTTTGAGTTCTGCAGGAAACATTGGCTGAAGAATCTTACATTTGATCTTTCTGCTGTATGGAGTCATACAACATTTCTCTATAACGTCTATTTTTTAAGTTCTCCTCCAGAGACGATTTAATAATTTTTCCTTTATAGTGAAGAATGGCTGTGTTTTTTTAATAACTACTTACCGGGTATCATGCTATTTATACTAATTATTATATATATCATATTATCGCTGGGAAATAATAATCATTTACACACTGCACTGGGTGTATACAATATCATTAAAAAACTGCATGTAATGTGCAGAGGGCTGCTCCAAAGTATTCAAACCTTACCTTGCAGCATGCCATCTCCTACACATAACACCAGTCTTCTGGGCATTGCAGAAAGTGAAGGATGCAACTCCATCAGTGAAGTACTCCAGTCGTATCCCCGCCCCTCCTCAATACTTGCCCAATCACAAAATGTCTTTATTTTTCTCAAAGAACATAAGGTGTTACAGATGATGATGTAACATCCCCGCCCCTTTCTCTCCTCCTCCAATCATAGTTCAGTTGAGTTCTTCTCACTAAAGCTGGGTATACACTGCTAGATTTTTTTTTCAGCATTCAAACTAATTAGAAACAATCTAACAGATTCCTCCATCCAGGCTAAACAGCGCAGATGGTGGAAACTCCCACTGCGGCTAATGTATTAGTTGACGGTTGTCAAAATATCTGAACAGTGCCTGCATCTGATTGGATGCAGTGATGTTTGGCTGACAATTTTCCACATGGCTCCTTCAATTTTTTCAAACAAAGGATATCGGGTGGGAGCCAGCAGATGGGGGCATCTACTGAGGGTATTTTGTCCAGTTAAATAACTTTTTTACCTTTTAACATGTACCTTTTTCCTGCGATTGCCGCGCGGCCCCATTGATTTTAATGGGGTGACATCCGCGTGGCAATCGCTGCCTGCATTGTGCAGGACCGTACAATCCTGGGATCGTGTCTCGGGTGTTGTGCGGTGTAGTGCAGGTGTGAACCTAGCCTTACAGTATATGAATTTTTCCACAAACTGTAAATTAAAAAAGAGCACAAGTGACTATTTACATTCCATATTGTTCATTCAGATTGATGCTGTGGCCTTATTTTCACATACATGGCAGTTAGTGAATAGACCTGCTGTACCTAATTGTAATCATAACTCAATTTCTTCAAAGCTTTTTTTGCTGATATTAACCAGTTCTGAATAAATACTTTTGGATTTGGTGTGTAGTATGCCATGCATGTCACCACAACGTTGAATGAAGTGTAATTTTGCAACACCTCAATAAACTTGAAATAAAACTAAAACAGCAAACACCAGCAAGGGTGATAGCGTGTGGGCTGGTGTGAAAGAGCTTTAAAAGAAGCCCGCACTGACCTCTATAGCTGCAGGTATTGTGGAGTCATTCAGGTATGGTTTTAGCCCTGAATGTTTCCCCCCTCTTCCTGTATACCTGTATATTTTAGGATTTTATCAATGGGGAGATTACCCTTCCCTTTTTGTGTGGTCATTGGGTTAGGAGGTGGAGAGAAATCTCCCCAGAAAGGGTACAGACAGCAATAGAAACCTGACTTAAGTTACAACTCTTTATAGTACTGTATATTCAACCACAAAAAAAGGCACCTGGAGTTCCACTTTAATACCACTACTCAGAAATACCAAAAACCTTCATAATTCTACTGATATCAGATTTTCTTTTTCTCTATATGTATACGAAAAAAATATTTTCAATAAAATGATACAAAAGCAAAGCCAGCTTCTACCTCTTCTCCTATCGCCTTTGTATTCTCATTGTATTCTCCGAGACTACAGGTGCAATTTAAATGTCAATAAGTCCACATAGCAGTTTTAGAAAGACTCTGCAGCTGATGTTTTTAATTATTTGAGGACTGTGGGCTGAGCACAAGGAAGGAAAAGGAGAACATGATTTTAATGAAAGCAAGCAACGTCCTTGTCAAAAGGGGACAGTAGGCAGTTTCAGAGAGAGAGAGTGAAACATTAGCCTAGCCATAGACATAAAACATAAGTCTTAACAGGTTGGTGATTTTAAATCACATTTGAACCCTAACAAAATGACATTTCCTGTATATGATAAACTATTGATTTAAAAAAAAATAGTTGTTACGTTCTGCATTGTTTTTAATGGCTGCACGGCATGTCTCACGGCCAGTATTTCTGATAGTGATAACAGCCGACTTTGGCTGTGTAATGTGTGTAGAAAAGGCCACTTGTAGTGTCCATTGTAAAGGTGCCCATACACTGCTCGATTCTCGTACGAGAATCGGGCGAAATCCCGCGATCGTACGAGAATCGAGCAGTGTGAACGAAGACGTGCGACCGTTTCTACTGTACGGTCGCACGTCTTTTGTCGAACCAACATGCTCGAAAACCCGCCGAGAATCGTACGATTGTCGGCGGGTTTCTAGCCTGCTCGTCCGATAGCTGCGGAACGGGCCGGTGTGCGCACGCTGCATTGCGGTCATCGGAAGCCCGCCCCTCAAGGTGGGCAGATCGTACGAGCTTTCAATAAGCATACGACCATCGCAAGACAAAAGTCTTGCGATGGTCGTAAGGTGTATGGGCACCTTAAGACAGTGTGATAGGGTGACCAGGCACAAGTACTTTGGGAGACAGGTACACAATTGTGTCACCCTATAACAGGAAGAGTTTGATCAAGGACTTTCATGGCAGAATTTTAATGAAAGCTGCAGATTTAAGAATAATGATAATGACTTGAAATAACATTAACATGTTAATGCTTATATGAGATTTTAGTGATTGGGTATATCTCTTCCTAAAAGTAGATTCTGTTCACATTAATATCTCTTAGGTTTTTGTTAGGGGTCTATTTACAAAGCTACGGCTGATCCATCGGCTAGCTTCGGTTGCGGGAGCCCTTCGGTTCAGTCGAACCAAAAGGCTGCTTTACGGGCTATTCACTAAAGCCCATACAGCACCCGAAGGCAGCCAACAGGCTCAGCTGAGCCGTAGGCACTTGCTTTGGCTCGACTGAGCCGAAGTGTCACCTGAAGCGGGGCGAACGGCCTGCCGAAGTCCGGTCTTTTGCCCTGCAAATGACAGCTTGGCGGAGCCAGCTGTGATCTCTTGGCTGGCTCCGCCCAGTTGTAATGACAGATTAGCGTTCCCAAATGACTTGGGGATGCTGAACTGTCATTAAACAATGACAACTGGGCCAAGCCGGCTGTGTTGTCACTGCCAGCCCCGCCCAGTTGTTATTTATGGCCCGGGACCTGCTAGAAGACTCCAGCTGGTGCTAGCTAATAGGAAACAGTTGGGTGGAGCTAGCTGTCAGCTGGGTTTTTTTATTTCTTTTAAAAAAAATCTTTATTTATTTTAAAATTTTTCAATTTATTCACATTTTAGAATAATTTTTTTAACTCTATTTCTTAGCTATTTTCATTGACTTGCTATTCTGCTCGGTACCATGGATGTACCAAGCAGAATAGCAGAGCCAAATGCTGCTGGGTGGCATTCAGCTATTCACTCACTGCTGTTCGGCCCCTATGTGAATAGGGGCGAACGGCAGCGAGTGAGCTGCCGGAACTTTGGCTCAGCCGATCCAAATGCTCAGCCGAACATCAGCCGTACTGAGCCGCAGTGAATAGCTGAACGTTGTTCACTCACTTCACTACGGCTTGGTTATTCACTCGGCTGCCTTTGGCAGCTTTGTGAATAAACCCCTTAGTGTCTCCTTCACTTCTATTGACAGTGCTTTAATTGAAAACCAGAGTGGTTGGGGTCAACTTTCTATAATTTTTTTTATTTTAAATGTGTATAGTCATTGAGTACATAACAAATGATTCAAATAGAACTATGGGTTATCCAAACAATCCACAGCACACATTGGCTAATTGAACCTGGGGTGAAGCCATCTGATAAGGGATGGCTAAATCACGTAGGTGCATTTCATTTGCAGCTACTGAGCTATGTAAACAGCAAGCTTTTGCCAACAAAAGAGCTAAGGTTATAAAGGAAAATGTGAAAAATGTGAAAAAGAGCCTGAAAGTATAGAAGAATATATAATATTATTATAAAAAATTAATCTTAATTTTTTTAATCATTTTACTTTTATTCCTGACCATAATGAATGAAGAAAATATGTACAAAATCATTTCTACATTCTCAGAGGCTGCTTGATTCCCTTTAAATATGAAGAAAATATGTACAAAATCATTTCTACATTCTCAGAGGCTGCTTGATTCCCTTTAAATATGAAGAAAATATGTACAAAATCATTTCTACATTCTCAGAGGCTGCCTGATTCCCTTTAAATTGGGCTACACTCCCACCTGCTACTCGCAGGGTTCATTGAGTCTTTCAAATGGTGGTCCTGCTGTGTGCATATGCGCATGGCTGGGTGCAGTGCAAATCATCTTAGAAGGAACACATCTGCCTGTCACGAATGGGCTTATGTAAGAATCTGAATATTCAGTGTTACATTATTTTAACTGCGCAGGCATATTCATAAAATATTCATATTTCTTTCTTATTTCATCTGACAAATTCATGCCATGTCAGCTGCTTCACTAACTGTCAGTTTGTATATGTGCAGTGTGTGAGATCAAGTATTTGAAAAAGTGGCAGCTATCAAACTACAGGTGACCCCCCCCACCCTGAACTCAAACTGAAGGGTCAGACACAGACAAAGTAAATACATTTACTGTGTCCTTTTTCCGCTCTTACATTAAGAACATACTAACGTACAGTTTTTTTGCTGTGGCACGCTGATTGCTTGGTAAAGAACAGGAGTATCCTTTAAGAATATTATTAATACATGGACAGAAATAAACTGATTACCGGATGATATTTTCAGTCTCTGTTGTCTCCATAGAGCAAAACCATCTTGAACTATTTTGAATGATTTCTTACATCCAGGTCATTATCTATTTGACCTGTTGACTTCTGAGAGGTGCTACAGGAGAATTAAGTATAGACAAACAGATTTAGAGTTAGCTTATTTCCAAAGGCTTTAAATGTATTGAATGATACGTACAATACATTGTAAATTAACCCCTCTATATATAAACATACTGTATATATATATATATATTCATTATATTTTAGGTTATTTTGTTATATTGTGTGTGTTGTCTTTGAAGGCATCACTTAGGAGTATCATTGAAATTCCATTGTATTTTTTGCACAATGATAAAAAATGCGTTCTGTTCTATTCTGTTCTGTTTTATTGTATGTCATTCTATTTTATAGAAAGGTATAGCCATTAGGACATGAGTTCTAATCTATCCCCACTCTATCCCAAACTAAAAAGTCTTGAGCAAAAAAATGAAACAAATCTTATTACTTAAAGTGACACTGAACTCAGCTAATAAATCTTAAAAATGCATTCAGGTACCTTTCATGTAGCTGCTTTGTCTATCACTCAGCTGTATATCTGCAAATAAACTATATGTGCTAACACTGTCTTTCCTCCTGGAGGGTGACTACTTTTGTTATCCATGGTCCCTGTGTGTGTTGTAAAGTAGCCATTGGTCCAAGCTCACTCCCGTGATTAACTACAGTCAATTTGTGTTGAATTTATAGTCTATCACAGAAGTAAGCTTGGAGCAGTGGCTACTTTACAACACACACAGGGACCATGGAGAACAAAAGTAGTCACCCTCCAGAAGGAAAGACAGTGTTAGCACAAATAGAGTTCATTTGAAGATCTACAGCTGAGTGATACACAAATATGCCATAGGGAATAAAAGTAGCCCCCCTCCAGAAGGAAGGACAGTGTCAGCATTAATTCCGAGATGATTTGAGGATCTATACTTGAGTGATACACAAATAAGATTAATTTTTGTTAATAGTTAGGGTAATTGAATTAATTTTTCAAATGTAATTTCTGAGTTTAGAGTCACTTTTAGTCATGCTACATACATTCTTCATGCTCTGCAAATATTACTATCTTTGTACAATACACAGAAAATATTGTGGACTTTGTACTTTATCATTCAGCTGAGATTTTACGAATACTTACAAATTTTATGTTATGTATGTATGTTTATGTAATCTTCGATTTCTTTCAGAGACAAGTTTTATTCTGTAGCAAATTTTGTTTAAATACCACATGTTTATCACAATCCACTCAAGAGGCCGTCTATGATCTTTGATAAGTTAGAGGTAAAATTCAAACATATCAATCATTTTGACACTTGCTGTTCCTCATGAATCCCCCTACTGTCAAAACACAATACAAGTTCAAAGCTCTAAATACACAAATGTTAAACTAAACGAAGATAATTTTATTAGAATTTGCACAACCTTGTTTTATATGCTGCTGTACATTACTCACAAACTGAATTTTGAAATCCCCTATCGAATTTAGCATTCATTTCCTTTATGTATTATGCTCAGGACTAAGACATACATTTTAAAAAAAGTATATCAGTTTTGTATCAGGTAAATATAAAATATTACAGTTGAATATTTTATTTTTACTAGAAGGTTAAGCTCTAGCTTCCATTTCACATGTTAACTAAGCTAAGCATAAAGCTGAACTCTGGCCAGCTGATACAAATCTAATTTTGTTACTGACGCCAGCCTCTTACCCGCATATAGGAAGGCTTTTTAAGTCTGGGGGGCATGTAATAAATAGAATTGCTTACTTTTATTTCTTGTTCAATTTTCCTATCTGCCTGAAGACTGGTTCCTGGAAGCCACTCTTCTTTGTCCATCATGCAGATGCCCCTGCCGATGACATCATTTACAATGAAGGGGCTGATATTTTTTGATGTACTGAATAACTAAAGTTGAAAGCACAATTACAGTTTCACTAAACAAAATACCAGCCTCCCCCTCATTAGCTGCCCTAAGATAATGTAACCTAGTACCTCCGCATTACATCATCATGGCGGGAAATCCCGCCATGATGATGTCACGGGGAGGTACTTTGCAGATAATTGGCAACCTCATGGGGGGTATATATATGTGGTTCTTTAATATGTTTATGTTGTTACATCTTTTTCGCCCTGAGGAAGGGACCCTGTGTGGCCCCGAAACATTGGCTTTTGTTACTGTGATGCTTTGTCCAAATAAATGGACATATTGAAGGTTCTTGCTGAGTGCTGGTGTTTTTTTTTGTCTCTACTCTGTCCAGAGAGAGAAACTCCAAAAAGGAAAAAGCTACTGCTTTTCTCTCCCTTAGAAAATTAAGAATGCTCTAAAAGACCAGTGTCATGGTTACACTGTATTAAATCTGTAAAAGAAAAAAACTTTATAGAAATAATAAAGATATGTAACATATAAGCTTGAAAACTTTCAAACTTTAACAGTCTCCCAAGGAAAGGAAGTTGCAGTAGAAATTCTGCTGTGTTGCTTACCTTCCAATCAAAATCACTGCCTAGACTATAACTTATCCTGTCCTGACCCATTCCCTAGTTGCAAGGGAATCCTTAATTACTCTCATTTGTCTTTACCTCTTCTAAAGCACTAGGCACACAAGTCTTGGGATTCAGCAGACTTGGGAACATCTCCATAAGGATTGGGAACTAGAAATATATAAATTACTGAATGCCAAATGGATACACTAGCACTTTTTAAGTATTTAAACCA
The DNA here is from genome assembly GCF_000935625.1 of Nanorana parkeri. NCBI lineage: Eukaryota > Metazoa > Chordata > Amphibia > Anura > Dicroglossidae > Nanorana > Nanorana parkeri. The sequence continues at coordinate 633,075 of NW_017307005.1, forward strand.
AAAAAACAAACAAAATTAAACAACATACTGCAGCTCGTCTTTCCTTAGATGTGTTGCCAGCATTAGTTTTCTTTTTTTGTGTTTTTTTTTTCTTTTAACCTTGTAATTATTCCATTAGCACACTTCCCGTCCTAAGATGACAACACCTACTGGGCCTTCTGAATCACAAACAATAACTACAAAACCTCACCACTCTCACTCTGTAACATAACAGGGTGTGTTTCTGTGGTCCTTAGAGAACAGGCAGAGAGCACAAGAAGCTGTCAGCTCAAAAGAAAAAAAAAAGATATTTTTTTTTACTTATCAAACAAATATAATGAAAAACGTTTAATTGTATATTCAACAGACCAAAAAGAACCTAAAGTTCAGTGTTAGGTTTTGCATACACTTTAAAGGGTAAATGGACTCTTTGCCCCTTGTCCTGATCTTGTCTAACCCATCCCCTCTACAGATGCCTATCTACCTCAATCTGACGGCCACAGTTCTGCTGTTTGTTTACATTCAACACTCCACTGTCCTGACTAATCCTGTGCATTACAAAACCATATACTTTTGTGGGACCATCTCTGATTGTCTCCAGGCTAGGAACACATCCCCATTTAAGTCTATAGAGCTGTAATGTGCACGCAGGTCCAGGACAATGAAGAGTTGCAGCACTGGATGTAAACAGACAAACTGTGGCCTTGGAATCAAGGTAAGGTATACATCTGTGGAGGAGGGTGGTTTAGGATAGAGGACAAAAAGCATAAGGACACGTCAATTTAAAGTGCACTTATCTTTTAAACCACCTTTTTTGGATAGAGTGGAGAACAATTATTCCTGTCATATCTGAATTGCTGTTTGTGCCACCTTTTGGAAAGATTTCCCCTATTTCCTGTCCTAAGGGATTGGTGCAACCAGCACAGAAAGTGAGTGGATAGGCCTTTAATCGGGACAAAGGCAATGCAAACTCAACAATGCTTTTAAGCCTTCTAACAGAATCGAAAAACGACACATCTTAGCCCAGAGTTCAGCTTTAAAAGGACCAGTTCATGTTTGATAAAGAGAAACTGTCCCCCCTGCCTAGCACCCTTACTTAATCCCATTACATAATTTAAGATTCAACCACCCCCTTCCATGTGCATACATACCTCTTTCTGATGACATTGGCCTCCTCTGGTGTGTACAGACTTCTTCCATGAATCCTGTCCTGGGCAGCCTGTATTATAACTCACTATAGACTTGAATGAGGCCATACAGACCAACAGTAAGGGTATAAAAACAGTACTGAAATTATACGTTCCTTTCCCTATAAGCTTATCAAACTTTCATATCTCTGTGGCTAAAAGTGTCCAAATTTATTTCAAATATTAAACATTATAAGTGCCTCTGGTTCATTGTGCCTGACTGTCCCCTCATGGTTCCAGGTTTGCATAGCAGTTACGATGGTTGCCATGGTTAGCAGTTTTTGAATGTACTACACATTTCATAGTTCTTAGAATGAACTTGATCTCATGATTTACCATCCTTCATCTACTCCACAATATATGATTTGTTTACAAGCCACTCTGCTACTTCCTTATATTTACCCTTTCCTTGATGTACAGTAAGACAGCAGATGACCTTGCACTGAATTTGAGGGCCTTTCTGTCTAGGTATTAGGAAGGGGTCCTTTGAACTTGAGAATATAGTGCTCTTCTCAATCCTACACTGTGACTGAATGCTGGTGATTTTGTTAGACGGAATTACTGCTTTCTGGCAGCTGGAAGTGACATGGTACAATTTTCAAGGTAGTGATTTGCACATTTTATATGGAAAGCTGTTGCAGTAGGAATCAATTTTCAGCTCTGATTCAATGAAGCAGAACAAACACTCCACCTTGAAATAAATGTTGGCACAAGAAAGGCGTATGCTAGACTAACTAAAAAATTTCCTGCTGTGGCCCAAGTATTCAAGCTTATTATTTGGAAAGGAAACAATGAGCCTTAACACATGTAAAAAATAGCACAGTTATGTGTTAAGTAAAAAAATAAAAAAAAAAGCAAAAAAATTTGTAGCTGAGAGTCCTATGCACATTATTACCCAATTGTCTTATAAGAAGTAATTATTAGGAATGTTTATGAAAAAGATAACCCCCTGTTTTGCTAATGCTGAGGGGTTACTACCCTTGTCATGGGGCATCCCTATAATGAGACAGCCTGATATGGCATCTCATTGGGGGGGCAGCAGCACTGATGACTAACAGCATCTGTACTGAACCCCCTGTGCCACCCCGCTGACAGCTCGACTGCCCCCCAAGCCTCCTGCTCAGCTCGGCTGCCTGCTCCTTCCTACCTCTTGTCCTGCTGACAGCTCTGCCTCCTCCTGGCCGCCTCAGATGGCGAAAAAGGTAGGGACGGCCCTGCCCTTGTCCCTTGCATTTTTAACTGATGCAATTCCAGAGCTGATTCAAATGATAACTGGGGACTGTAGTGCAGAGTTGTTGTCTGAATGAACTCTTAACCATTCTTCATGGTCAAACACGAACAGGAAATTCCAGTTTTCCTAGAGGTCTCACAGTCAGGTTTAGAAGTCAAAGACTAACAGAATTTGAACCAGGAAACCCACAAGATAAGAAGGATACCTTGGTTCCGAAAGAGATGCTGTGGGGTAGATTAGGTTCAGACTGCACATTTAGCCAGGCCACGTTCAGTCAGTGCACCAGAACCTTAATGATGAAGGAAGGTGAACAAAGAGCCCCAGGCAGAATGATCAAATAATACACAGATGCAGAGAGGGTGGAGACACAGACCAATGCCAGATACAGATGAACAGGTGATAGGAAAAAGTAGGTAAAATAGCAGTTGTAATAGTAACTTACAGCCGGGGTAGCCAAACGTTGGCCCTCCAGCTGTGATAAAGCTATAAATCCCAGCATGCGTCTTCCCCAGGAAGTCATGGCTGTGGTAGTGGTGGTCAGAGTCTTGCAGTGCCTTATGGGACTTGTAGTTCCACAACAGCTGGAAGGCCAACATTTGGCATCTCCTGAATTACAGGTTGGATAATGTCCCCCAATTAGCAAAAAAAGTTACATTCTAACTAGACAAACAGCAAGAAATACAGGGGGCCGATTGACTAAAATAGTTGAGAATCTCCATTCAGAAAATTGTGTAAAAGTACAATTTAATTATCCACTCATGTGAAAGGCAAATTTCTGTTCATTTTTGCTACAAAGCCAAGCGCAGATGTTTTTCACAAGATTGGACAATTAAAGCGACAACTCCTCAACTCCTATATTAGATCAGCCCATTTTCTATGATCTTGACATCTGCAGCAGCTATGATGACTAATACTGTCTTGCTTGACTTCCTTATGAATCAGAAGCTTTCCCATTGAGATTCAACACAACTGTTGAGAAAGGTTAGAGAGGCAGTGACTGGTCACCTTTTATCTATTATACAGCAAACTTAATACTTTGTTCTTTAAACTGCTCACACATTTATATATGATATCCATAATTTAATTCCTGATTATGTAGTCACCAATCCCTCATATGTTACCATGATTACTAAGCAATTATTTTTTGTAGATTAGAGATTACACATCCATAAAGAGTCTTTCAGCATCATATCAATATACAGTCATGTAAAAACGTAAGTGCATTCCATAGACGTTTGTTGACTTTATCAACATATTTGAACAGTCAAACATTAGATCTTGATTCAGATAGTGTCTACAGATAAAAGTGATGTGCTTGAAGAAATGACACATAAAACTGATGTGGTGTATTCATTTTCATGATCTTTTGGGAAAAAGAAAGTACGGCCCTAGATTTACCACCATTTAAAATACATCAGATTCAGGTTTTCCAAACTAGGTGCCAATGATTCCTTCTCAGGGAGTATGCAGGTGGAACCTGTCTTACTTAAATCTGAAATATCTAGGGTCTGGTGTTTTGTTTGCTGTTCACATGTGTGGTGTCATGATGCCAAGATCAACAGTGCTCAGAGCAAAGGATCTAAAAAGATCACCAAATAGTTTGAAATCAATTATTCCCCTGTAAGGAAAATTACCCACAAATGGAGTAGATTTCAAACAACTGCTAATTTGCCCACCAAATCCAATCCAAGAGCTGATGATAAAAGAAGTTTCCAAGAACCCCAAAATATAATTGTGGGATGTTCGCAGTGGTGTATTCTGGTTTCAGGCTGCCCTAGGCAAGACACAACTTGGGCGCCCCCCACACTTAATTTACCCCACCCCATCCTGTTTAATACTTTTTGCGTAACCTGTCAGTCGCTGGATACAGTGCACACACTGTATCCAGCTTTTGACATGTTCCGCTATTAGCGTAGCAGGAAAGCTATGGTCTCAGGTGGGCTCTGCAGGGTTTGTGGTGGGCTCTACAGGATCTGTGGTGGGCTCTGTGGGGTCTCAGGTGGGTTGTGAAGGATCTCTGGTGGGCTCTGTAGGGTCTCAGGCTGGCAAGCCCACCTGAGACCCTGCAGAGCCCACCATAGAACCCGCAGAGCCCACCACAGATCCTGCAAAGCCCCCCGGAGAGCATGCAGAGCCCTTCACAGATCCTGCACAGCCCTCCTGAGACCCTGCAGACTCTGGGGGGATGTGCAGGATCTGTGGTGGGCTCTGCCCACCATAGACCCCGCAGAGCCCACCACAAATCCTGCAAAGCCACCCTGAGACCCTGCAAAGCCCCCCACAGATCTTGAACAGCCCTCCTGAGACCCTGCGGTCTGCATGATCTCAGGGGGGCTGTGCAGGATCTGTGGTGGGCTTTGCAGGCTGCATAGCCCCTACCAATCCTTCAGCCTACCAAACGGTATTGCACATCCCACCTGAGACTCTTTGGTGGGCTGTGCAGAATCTATGCTGGGCTCTGCCAGCACAGTCCTCTTACCTGGCATGGGAAACCCAGCCTCCTCCGCTGCTCGACCCCTACGGAACACAGGCTCCTCGTCCTCTGCGCCCGATAGTTACATCTTCGCCGTCCGACTGGAGCTCCGGTGATGCCTACCACCTCCTCTGTCGTCGTCTCTGCCCCCCCCCTCAATCTTCTCCCCCTGCCTCTTCCATCTCCGCCCCATCTCCTCTGTCTCCACCCCCTGCCTCCTACTGCTCCGTCCCCCGTCTCCTCCTGCTCCACCCCCCTTCGCTTTCTCCTCATTCACATTAGGCAGCCAGGCTGCCGGTTTCGGTGCAGCCCGTCCGCCTAAATGATTCGGGGGCGGCATTTTTGCCTCCCCCTGTAATCTGCCGCCCGAGGCAAGCGTCTTGTTTGCCTCACGGCAGATATGCCCCTGGGTGTTCGGGTACCTCTTCAGGTAAAGTTGGAGTCAAAGTGCATGCATCTACAATCAGAAAGAGGTTATGTCAATTCAACCTGTATGAGAGCTATGTTAAGTAAAACATGGCATCTCATTGGGGGGACAGCAGCACTGATGACTAACAGCACCTGTTCGGGTACCTCTTCAGGTAAAGTTGGAGTCAAAGTACATGCATCTACAATCAGAAAGAGATTACATCAATTCAACCTGTATGAGAGGTATGTTAAGTAAAAGCAGTTAGAGTGAGATCACAGTTTGCCATTGAAAGTAAAGGAAAAGGCCCAACCTCATGGAACAGTTTGCTGAAGGCAGTATTTCAGGAGATTTAAAGGCAAACATTTTTTTGGGCAACACAATATGGTTTGTGTGTTGTGGTGCGCTGTGGGAGCATCTTCCATTGCACTCAGGGGTACAGTGTGTTGAAGTGCCATTTACATTAAATGGCACATACAGCAGGTGTGTTGCAGGTGCCTTGCGGGAACAAACACATTCAGATTGACTGATTTCTGAAGGAATATATTTATTTCAATCTGTTTCTAAATCACCATCAATGTACATCTGATTTTTCTTGGTTTGGTGGTGCCATTGTGGTTAAATGTTTCCTTGTAATTGTAGATCAGATGTTCAATCCCCCATGCATCATACCTAGGTTCTGGGTTCCAAAAAACAATTCTTATGCTGAGTCAATCTTTTCTGGATATCCCATGGGTATGCTTTTCAATAATAAACAACATTTTTACTTTTGTGTGTTTGGAGCCACCATAGATCAATTCGGTCAAGTTGGAATCATGTAAGGTCATGTTCCCTAAGCCTCATACCCAGTGACTCAGTTCTCACTTGACATTTCTCAAATCTCATATTTAAGTCAATAAAATCAATGTGGTTACTGAAAGTTTATTTTTAAAAATAAAAAATATATAATGGGGTTGATTTACTAATGGAGCAGAGACTGTCCCCTTAGGAAAGTGAATGTTTAAGAAGCTAAGTAAATAACAAAATACGTATTTGCATCAATCAACTAATCAAGTTTATCAATAAAAAATATTTTTATTTCCCCCACATATTCTTAGCTATTGAAAGTAAACACAGATTTAACCTATTCTCTAATATTCACCTTGCTAAGTGAACAGCCTCTACTCCTTTAAAAATCAATCCCAATGTGTGTCTGATTGTATGTTGTGAATGCTGAGTCCTGATATTGGCTAGAATGGTTGGTTTGAGCTCTCATTCAGCAGAGTTGAAGCCTTTTAACTGTGCAGACGTGTGTTTAGGGTCCTGACTTTTTGGCTAATTTACTGAAGGAGTTAACAATCTTCACACAGTAAATTGGGTGTATATTCACTTAAATGATCCAGTTATATGAAAAGCAAATTGCTGTTTATTCAATCTGCACATAATTGAATTGAAGTGAATACTCACGCAGTGTTTTGCAATCCCAATTTCAAAAAAGTTGGGATGCTGTGTAAAATCTACATAAAAACAATGCAATGATTTTCAAATCTCCTAAACCCATATTTTATTCACAATAGAAAACAGAAAACACATCAAATGTTTAAACGGAGAATATATACAATTTTAAGACAGAAAAAAGGTAATTTCAAAACTGATGGCAGCAACACGTTTCAAAAAATTCAAACAGAAACACACCACTCTATTGAGAAAAAACTGACTTACTACTACACACAAGGTTGGCTCCATTGGGCCCTGCAAGGGAAAGGAGTTACCCTAAAACGGGGCCAGTTCTCAGGGGACCAGCTTATTCTGCAGGAAAACTTTTAAACATCATGGAGCAGCATCCATTGTAAATGATTTAATCATCATTTGATATAGCTTAATAAACCTTATGACTTTATTATGACTTTAAGCCAATCTTCTCTGGATATAGCAATATTTTTATATTTATTAGAAAATATACTTTGTGTGTGATTATGCATTGCAAATACTGAGTCCCGATGTTGCAAACCAGCTTCTTGGTCCGAGGGCCTGATTTGAATGTTTATATATGCCCACTATTAGATTCTCCCTTACCAGTCTCAGAACCTAGTGTCTACCTGTTTTTTTATTCCATTTCATTCAAATGTGTTAACCACCGTTAGGACGTACATTGTTCAAAGCATATTTTGCTAGTAATAATTTATCCTAGGAAGCGGTTCAGAATGTTTTCTTTAGATGCCATAAATAAACATTGCATTATTGTACTTGATGTTGACACAGTAATACAGATATGGTAACCCAGTTGAAAATGTGATGCAATGTATTTTTTATCAGCATTACTTCTATATTTATAAACAAAGCTCCATCTATAAATATCCAAAATTGTGAGCGAAGACACAATAAGATATGAATTGCCGACATGTATCACATGCCAGAAGGAACAAATTATATTTTTTTTCTTAGAGAGACGAGCAGAAAATAACTTGCTTTATGGAACATTTTATCTTGCTGTTTGATAAGCTTTGAATTTTACTTAACAAATTCTGTATCCAAAAGCTAATATTCAAGCTTCAGCAGGAGTGTGTTTGACATAAAAGTAATGCACGGATTCAAAACTGCATAAAATACACTACGCCTGAGAGAACAAAACATAAACAAGTCAGGATGGAATACAAAACACTTTGCTCAGCTATTTCTGCGTTTTGTTTACCCCGACAAGAGAAGAGTTTGTGTTATGAATTATTTATGGCACAATTATTGGCAGTGCAAAGATTAATTAGATATTGAGCCAAAAATAGTAATTAATCAATAGCAATCATACATTATTCAGATGCACCTGTCACGGTGACAGTACTGCTAGATCAGAAGAGCGGTATGCAAATAAATGAGAAATTGAGAAGCTTGTGGGAAGTAGGGTGGAAAAAAGCCAGGCAAATCATTCGTTTTTACAATTTGACAAAATTAAGGTGGTCCATGGAGGTTCCACAATCAGTCATGAAAGGATATGGGTTAATTACAATATTTTATGTAAGCGAATACAGAAACACTACTCAAATTTTTGTTTTTGGAAAATCAGCAGGCATAAAATACATTCAAATCAAACAGAAAGATGTTACATTAAAATGTATGAGCAGATTTACCATTAGACACACTAGGCAGCAGAGATAGAAAGGTGGCTTTTACCTGTATATTTATTGACTGTACAGTTTTCCACCATCATCAGTAGAAATACAATCTCAGCTTCATATAAACTTATTTACAGGTTGTCTCAATATGCTAATCCAGGTTAGGATTAATAAAACAAGAAATTGTAGGGGTGCTGCTCAGAACTCCGAAAGATATGCGCTTACAAGCTCCAGTAATACCATTCCATCCTTGTACAGGGTACACTGCCTACTATACTTTATTTTTATCTTTGAATTTCTCATGCATCTCATTGTATTGATAGCATAGCTGCTGATATTTGTATTTTTCTAATAGCTATACATCTGAGGTTGTTAAAATGAACACCAATGTGTTCACCAGCTCCAGCACTAACTTCTTCAAGAGCTCATCACAGCCTTAACTACATGTACTGTAACTTTACGTTACAGCTGAACTCCAGGCAAACAGCTTAAGGCCCCCTACGCACCAGGGCGGTTCGACAGTTCGTATTTGGCCTCGCGGATCCGCCAACATGAACGATCCCATACATTGCTATGTGGACCGTTCATGCGACTGCACAGCGCCGCGCGATCCGAGCCGCCTCCCGCCTGAATTGCTCCCTGACCCTTTTTTGCTGCGCTGATCAGTGCAGTTTCCATACTGCTTTCAGTATGAAAAGCAGTATGGAATTGCGCCTGAATTGCTCCCTGACCCTTTTTTGCTGCGCTGATCAGTGCAGTTTCCATACTGCTTTCAATGGAGCGCGGTTTTGGGCGTTTTTAATTGCGTTTCAGGGCAAAACCACCCTTTTAAAATCAGTGCTGAAACCACGCTGATCCGCAATTGCCCTGGTGTGAATGGGGCCTTATACACAGATGAAATACATATAAAGGGAGCTGTTTTAGCTGCCTTGGGATTTGTATTTCTGTCCATCCGGGTCTGAGATTTACAGAGTTCGGTATACACCACACAGCACTGTCTGGCAGAATAGGAGACCTGATTTTTCTCTGCTGTAGTTGAGTAACACTTACAGGTCTTGTCCCTTCCCCACCATGTGACTGGACAATTAAATGAGCATTCATTCATCCATCTGCCATTCTGCTCTCTCCTCCAATCACTATGCCCCTTGTACTGTAGCAAAATTGATTGGTTCCTTGGCCAGCTTCTCTCTCTCAGAGTTCTGTCCTACAAGGACTGTAAGTGGCTGAAGCCAAGTCAAATGCAGGTACTTATTTTGTTTGCATTTAATAAAACAAACTTAAGGATGCATTTGTGAATAAAGAGCTTTTTTCTGTCTTTGATATACGCTAGGGGTTCAGCTTTGATCTGTGTTCTCTGTATTCCACTGCAGTCAAACTTTAGAGAGCACCTTGCAAGTTTACAGGGAGTGTGCTTCCCTAACTATGTCTGTGTAAGTTCCTCTTTCTGCTCTCTTATTTACCGATTACATAAAAGCTTCCAAGCCTGGTCTGAATCTGAGTGATGGCTGTGAAAAAACATTCTTAGATCACCAGGCATTAACAAAAGGGCTTTGGGTGGAATGAATGAAAGCATGCATTTGACTGGAATGTACCTTTTAAGCAGAAGTTTAGACAGGTCCACTGTGGACCTGTGGTTCCTTGTTCTGGCCTCTAAATCACTACAGGACAGAGTAGTATATATGGACCAGGCAGGACAAAATCACAAGTAATTAAAACAACAAAAAGGGCTAAAGTGCACTATCTGCTGGGTAAAAGACTTCAATCGGTTATACAAAAATGTACTGTAGGAAAGTGAGTGATCAGGAATACAGTGTGCAAGCTCTGTCAAAAAACAGGGAGAGGAACCCTGTGGGTACACAACTAAATTCACACAATAAGAAAGCGCCACTACTGTACAGAAACCACTCACGTTACTGTTGTCAGCATATCGTGTGTCCGCTGGTCCTACAGCGCCGGGAAAATGTGCAGGGGAACGAACTGAGGACAGTCAGGGGTGATCGTATGAACAGCGTGAGCTCAGCTGGCCAGGCTGAGCCGCGGCTGCACGAGTATAGGCGGTGTTAGTGCCGGACCGTACGGAGACCCCAGTAGTCTGTGGGGGTGGTGTCTCAGGAATGTCAAAAACGAAGGGGAATGAAAAGAGCAGGACAAGGGTAGTGTCCACTGCCGGCGGCTACGCGTTTCGAGGCTCTGCCTCTTTGTCAAGCCTCAATTGAAAGTGCAATAGAAATGGCGGGATGCCTTGCCAGTGTTTAAATTTGACAGCTGGGAGGAGTCAGACGCTGTCCATAGTGACTATGATAGGTGGAGGAGACGAGTCTAAGGGGACACTGCCACTTAGGGGCTGTGCTTAGGGGAATGAGCATAGACCGAGCAGAGCAAGTCTATCATAAGGTTTAACTGGGAGGAGAGATGAAGAGATGACCAAAAACAACCCACACGGACGGCATATTAATATCATATTGATAGCATTATGATCTCAGGATGCCAAAAAAAACCACACGGACGGCATATTAATATCATATTGATAGCATTATGATCTCAGGATGCCAAAAAAAATATATATATAAAACAATACATAATAAAGTGTGTGTACTCCAACTGACTTGTGCAGATAAGTGGCCTACATGTTATTTTAGAATCCAGAAGTCAGTCTGTCGAGGGCGACCGGCCCGACGCATTCTCTGTAGCAGGGAATGATATTGAAGGTTTGTGAAACTGAACATTATAATAGTTAAAATACAGGGACTTTCCCCGAACCCCTGAACACAGGGACCAATAACACCCCTTTACACAAAGGGATTCAAATCGAGGAAAGGAAGGGCGGGGGGGAGGCACTGAAATCTCTTGGAGAGAAAGTGCTAAAAACCATTCGAGGTTTAAACGGTCCGGCACTAACACCGCCTATACTCGTGCAGCCGCGGCTCAGCCTGGCCAGCTGAGCTCACGCTGTTCATACGATCACCCCTGACAGTCCTCAGTTCGTTCCCCTGCACATTTTCCCGGCGCTGTAGGACCAGCGGACACACGATATGCTGACAACAGTAACGTGAGTGGTTTCTTTACAGTAGTGGCGCTTTCTTATTGTGTGAATTTAGGACAAAATCACAGCATTTTACACCTGACATGTCTATCTTATTATTATTCATCATACATAGATGGATGCATTGGTAGAATTTGTTTTTTGAGTGTAAAGGTCCGCTTTAAGACAGCAGTGCCTTTGATCGCCCAGTGCAGTTATAGAGCTATGGGGGGTGATTTACTAACCTAAACACACGCACGCACCAGGTGTGTGTGATTTTCACACAGCAAAACGTATTTATCAAACAAAAAGTCTCTAAAAGCATATTTCCACTAATGCCATATATGGAAAAATCATGCACATGATGCATATATAATGCTGCTTCACAGTTTAGACAAAAATGGTTAGCTCATGCATTTACATTCCTGCATTCATTAACGCAAGCAACACAACATAGAGCTAATTTACACAACATCACGTTGGAATTCATGCTTGGCTTTGCACAACACACCTGCTGGGTGTGTACACACTACAAAGGTGTTTAGATTCCACCCATAGATCATGCTGGGAGGGAACACACTACAGAGGTGTATACATGTTTGTGGTGTGTTTATAAGGTTAGTAAATCAACCCCATGGTGTCTGTAGGCACAGGAGTGCCTAGATGCTCTCATATACTAGGAAGGGCACCACTATTTTTCATGAGGAAATCTAGGCAAAACTCTATTTTTTAGGGTAAGGTTTAGGTACAATTAATACTTCTAAATATTCCCTATAACATAATATTTACTTTTTGAATTCAGGGACACTTTAGGTGAATGCTACTCCAGATTTCCCGGGAGTGGCTCATCTCTGCATCAATATATACACATTGCCTTTAATTGTATTGTTAGATGGTTTGTTTTTGTTATGTTTTAATTTGTGGGCTATTGTTTTTGTTAAGAGCAAAACAGGAACCCGTTGCATAATTTAAAATGATGTAAAAAAAACATAAGATTTATTTTCCACAAATTTCGTGTTCTTTTTTTTGTAAAAAAAAAATGAAAAAAGCTTCTAAAAAGCAACTTGAGTCCTTTTATTCAAGCAACCCTAGTTCTAAAAATAACGGTTTTAAAGTAACATTCCTGCTGTTGTACAATGACTAATGACTTGCTACATGGGCTATGAATTAAAGATCAGCTTTTCATTCTGTTTTCATTTTTCTTTTAGCTTTTTTCACAAAAGCTAGTTACATTACTTTGCTTTTTATTTTTTTATTCTGTCTCTCCTTTTTTTTCTCTCTCTATAACAGCTTATTCTCTAAAAAAAAACACATAAAAAGTGAAAAAGCATTAGTGTTAACTATAACTATGCTTGGTTTTTTTTAGTATATGTTGAAAATTCTTAATTGTATTTCTTTATGGATTTGTTTTAACATGAGGGGCAAGAGAGGGATAATGAGTCTCTTTTTTAAAGTGACACTAAACTCGAAATACAAAAATAGCAAACAACATCATAAAGATATAAGATAAATGTTTTAGTGCAGAAAAACACTCCTGGTAGTTATATAGAATATTTTCATAGATATCTGTACATTAGACCAAAAAGAGGGACAACTGAGGAGGAAAGAGGGATAGAGGAATTTGGTTCCAAATGAGTGACAATCTCTCAAAATGAGGGACAGTTGGGGGTATGGGTAAGTAGAACTGTTTTGCTACTTAAAACTAGTTCTTAAAGTTAAATTTAAGCCTCCCCCATGCTGTGTAAGGACTTACCTTAAATGATGCCTCTTGATCCGATCATCTTTTTCTTTCCAGTAATTTTCAGGAGTCCCTCCGGTGCCGGTCTCTGATCCAGCGCTGACTGCTATGTCTTCCTGTCCCATGGAGTCTGTGCGTGTGCATGCTACCTGGCTGCGTGCATTGACTTACCTTGTGTCTCTCCTCTTCTCCCGGCTGAAGATCTCTTCTGCGCATGCACCCGAGAATTTTTCAGATCTTCGGACGGGAGTGTGTGGCAGAGACACAGGTAAGTTTTAAAATTTTTGGTGACTTTTTAAAAAATGTTTTTGAAAAAACTCTGTGGGTTTCGTTATGCTTTAAAAAGCTCCACCTACCATTATTTAAAACTGAAATAGGAACCAGCCTACTGCAGAATACAGTAAAGGAAAGGGTCATATACATCACAGTGTGTCAGATCCTGAATATTATCTTCTGCCTCGTTGCATAGATAAAGCTAAAAGTTGTACTTAAAGAGAACAAGCCAAAAATGAGCATTGTAAGAACCTTAACCTTCACTCCACTTCTAATAGTGCACCCTTGTTTTTTTTAGAGATTGATGTGTTTTGGTTTTTTTTCATGTGTCTACTCTTCACATCAGAGATGAAAAGTATGTACAGTATCAGGCTGTAAGACCTCCATGGAGGCTGGCCTGCCTGAGCTGACAACTGACGCTCTGTTCGGGCAGGTGAAATAGGGTAAAACTTTCAATTAACAAAGTCTTTTGTTTTCTTTTATGTAATCCCCACTGAACAATTATATGACAATTTGTTGAGTGTTTGATCAGCTGTAAGCTCTGGCAGGAGATACAACAGCCTTGGAGTCTGACACTGCAGGTATGACAGGGAGAGAATAAGTAAATCATCAAAACACAAGTAATCTCTGGAAGTAAGGCTACACTTAAAGTGGACATTCAGATTATTCCTGATGAAAACCAGGAATATGTTGTTTTTTTAGTTGCTTCTGAGAGCTATTTTAATCCTTTCCTATTCCATCCCAAAAATTCTGGTTGGAGTTATTTATTTAAATCACTATTCTGCATTCAATCAAATCATAGTTTTTATAACAGCTATAAAAAAGCATCTTAACAGAAGCATATAAGCTGTTTTCCCAGTTTACCTGAAGGCTTCCTAATGTTTTTCTGTATTTATTTTTCTATATAACCACCATTTGCGTTATCATTTATTTGACCTGCTTGCTGCTGGTCAATACACCAAGCACAGCTGCCTAGCCCTTGACTTTCTGCCTGGCATCCTACATTGACTGGCTGTGCTTCCCAGGCTGTTGAAAGGTAATTACTAGACTGATCTCCAATTAATATTGATCTCATGTTAGAAACACTATTACTGGTTATTTCATATTTTCCTATACAGTATAAGCAGAATTGAAAAACACAGGAGTTAAAGAAACACACTGGAAATCGCTACTAAATGATGCTACTCCTCTTCTGTTATGAGCAGCTGTTGTAATATATAACAATTTCACTTGAATGTGACATAGCAACCAGTGGAATAGTATTGACTGGTGAGATGAATACCTTCTTCACTGTTCTTAAAAATTGATTGCTCTACTCTTTACTCAACAAGCTATAAATGTTACACAAATAATGTGAGTTCAAACGTTGATCTTGCTATATTCAGGGACCCTCGTGCTTGCCATATTGCAGCAATATGTCTATATGTGAACACTAATGAAGACTAGACATGTCAATTTTGTTTCGTTATATAGTTACATAGTTAGTCAGGTTGAAAAAAGACACCAGTCCATCGAGTTCAACCAATAAAAATGTAAATGCAAATTCGGACAAAATGTCATGAATTCGGACATGCATGCACCTGAATGTTGGAATTCCAATGAGGCCGAATGCAAACCAATCCAAATGTTCTTTTAATGACATTTCGGATTATTAAAAATGTCATTCAAAATAAAACTAAATCAGACACGTGACTGTTTTCTGGCCAATCAGAAAACCCTTTCCGAAACTAAAACAAAATTCAGAATGTTCCGAATAATGAAATGGAACGGCATTCAGAAGCCCAAAAGAAAAATCTGAAATGAAACACATTCTTTACCAGCTTACATATCTAATGAGGACCTGCCAGTCGGTAAAGATAATATTGTAAAAAAAAAAAAGGTGGGGAACGAAACCGCTATGATATTTTAAAGCTGAACACCAGGAAAATGTAGAAGACACAAATTATGCAAATCGTATTTCATTGATACAATATTACATATATTTTTTAGGTACAAGTATCTATGTTTGACTTGTTATCAACCCTTTAGAATCCCCTATACAGCAGAGCTTAGAATGGAGGAGGCAGAAGCAGCACACAGAGCCAATCAGTTGCACTGCAGAGGTCAGGTGCTAACTAGGGACATGCTGATAGGAGGATTGAGAAGACTGGCAGAGAGATGAGCTCATCCGTCTGCTGCTTCTCCTTTCACTCTCCAGTCACATGCTGGGAAAGAGACAAGACATGTAAATGTTACTTAAATGCAGTAGAGAAAAGTCTGGTCTCCTACCCTGCTATAGAGAGATGTGCTGTGTGACACAACTGTGTACATTTCATGACTCTCATGGATGTAAACACAAATCCTTGCATGTAAATAAATGTACTAATAGCTTCTTCTTGAAGTAAGGACAATGAGGCACATGGGCAGCTTGTAAGACTATCAATTCCTATGTTTTCCCATAAAATCCCAAAATGCTTTTGTGTCTCACACCTATAGTTTCAGTGCATTTAGGGATTTCGACATCAGGAACTTGCAACTTCCTGCAGCAGGAATCCCATATCTGCCATTTACAAGCAGCAGCTATCACTTATTCAAGTTATTGATCAGATGACAGCAGCCACATTTGAAAGCAATTAGGAATCAATCACTATGTCGCGATCGATGCGTCCAGGGATAGTGATTGATTCCTAACTGCATGTAATCATATCACATACAATTACATGCAGTGTGCCAGCATGCTGCCCCTTTCAAATGTGACTCCTCTCACACAGTCATTAACTTGAACAGGTGACAGCTGCTGTTTGTAAATAGCAGATTAGGGATTCCTAATGGGATGCAGGAAATCGCAAGTTCCTGACACAGGAATCCCTAAATGCACCTAAACTAGAGGTGTGAATGGAGCCTAAAAAGGCAGACAGCTCAGAGCTATGTGTACAAGCCAGAGAACAGCTAACTGGTTGGTATTCTGAGCCTGGAGACCCCGCATTGGGCAGCAAAAGCAAAAAACAAACAAACACAAAGCACCCCATCGTACACGTCCTATGCCTTAAGAAACTCTACTTTGCTCCTGGCAGCATGAACAAACTCCTGATTTTCTTTTTTCAAATTAACATTCCTCTTTGCTTCAACTTTATCTTCCATTTTTATGTTGAAAGCTAAATTCAGGTCTGCAGGGCATAAATAGTATTTTTCCCGTTAAATAGACCTCTAAGAACGCGATCTTCAGTTTTTATTGGTAAATGAAATCAGCAGGAAACACATTGTTCTATCATTGCCTATATCCATAGTGTGCCTAATGAAATGTTTAAGACATGGCCTCTTCAAAGACATAATATTAGTAATGCATAAAGGATTTTGTTTATTGCAGAGGTTGATGGTTCGAAAAATCAAAGAATAACCGCTAAGAAAAAATAACCTCTTCTGTAGTTTTATTGTTGAAGCTGCAGGGGCTTGAGATACTATTAGCCCCATGCTTACTTGAAGAGTTAATATTGCCCACATATCCAGTAATATAGAGCTCCTGGCTGAGCGGAGTCAGATGTAGAGGTTCTTTGCTCTGCTTGAGTACTTTTTATAAAGTCAATTGATTATTCAGATAATTTGTTCTGCTTCAGTGTCCTGCTCCTATAAGATCTTCCCAGACACTTTCAAACTCATAGTTAAGTGGAACGGTATTACAAATCAATTTTTTTTTTATTTCTCTGTCGGTTTGGGTTTAAGCCTTGTTTTCATTTGTTGAATTATAGATTTCTTTCTCTTGAACAAGTGCCTGATTCTAGTCTTATTGTAGGAACTTTATATACAGATGTCATGCTGTCTGTTTTGTTAGAAATAAATTTACCATTGATTTTTGTATTTAACCAGACGCCATTGCTAAGTGCATCGATGGTGAAGTGCCTTATCCTAAGCAGGTCTGTATTTAGACAGTATCTTGCACTAGGTACACCTGAATGATTACTCCCTTTTGTGTAAACTCTACTTAAGTCATGAGCTCATTTTAGTAAAATATACTGCAATATGTGCTCTTTGAGACCACATGGAGTCTGCTTTATATTCAGTTACTTTTCA
Organism: Nanorana parkeri; assembly: GCF_000935625.1. NCBI lineage: Eukaryota > Metazoa > Chordata > Amphibia > Anura > Dicroglossidae > Nanorana > Nanorana parkeri. The sequence goes on from NW_017307005.1 coordinate 650,517, forward strand.
ACTGTTGGGACCACATACAACAAATGCAGTAAAAAAAACACATGCATTGCCAGCATGTGAAAAAAACTGCATTCTTTTGCCTGTAGGCCAAAAACATACATTCTACAGATATGCAGGTTTTCTAAAGGCTTGTGCTTATGACAAGCATTCATAATGCTGTATCATTATATGGTCACCTTAAGGATTATGTCATGATAGCAATCTTGTTGCTGGTGGGAACTCACCGGAGACAGGACCAGTAGGGACCACTCACCTGCTTCCATGGTGGTGTTCCTCCCTTGGTCAGACCAGCAAGGATTTTCCTCATAGGTACACCCTCAATGGCAAGCAAAAGTATCCAACAATTTGGCCAGGAGGGAGTGGTGCTCTAGGAGGATGCCAAGTGCTAACTACGGACATTTTATTGAGATTTCTATCTATGGAAATTTCTGATTGTGTCAGTATGGTCCTGTTTCTGCCTCTGTGGACCTTTCTGATTGTGTTAGCGTGGTCCTGTTTCTGTGACACGCTTGTGTCATTATAGTACTGATTGTGTCTCTGCTGAGGTTTCTGATTGTAGCAGTGCAGTACTTATGTTGTGTCTGTGGACATGGTACTGGTTTTGGTTACTGTGCTCTAATTCAACTTTGTGAGTATGATTGCTATTGTAACAATATTGTAAATCTTTGTGCTGGGTGCATGTATTTGGAGGTAGATGGGAGAAGCTAGCTGGCCTAGGTTAGGAGAAAGTATTAACAGGCACCACAGTAGCTTAGTAGTTAGCATTTTTACCTTGCAAAAACATTTTTGCTTTGTGATTCCCAGTCAGGACACTACCTGCATGGAGTTTGCATGTTCTCCCTGTGCCATGGTTTTCCTCTCACACTCCAAAGGCATGCTGGTAAGTAAATTAACCGTAGTGTGTGTGTATATGCATGGGAGATAGGGACCTTAGGTTGTAAGCTCCCTGAGTGCAGGGACTGATGTGAATGTACAGTATGTAAAGCACTGCGGAAATTGTTGGTGCTCTAAAAATGTATGTAATGAATAAATAGTAGGGATGCACCAGTACCATTTTTTTGGTATCGAATACGAGTACCAATATTTTTTTATCGGTACTTACCGATACCGGCATCCCGAGGTAGCATGGTCCCGGCTTCTCAGCCAATCAGGAAGCCAGACGGCAGGTCATGACCCACCATATTCTATTGAAAGCACACCAGCTTTATGCTCTCTTGTTACACTGACCTGCTGCCAGGTTTCCTGATTGGTCAACAAGCCTGCCTGCCTCTCAGCATTGCTAGGCAGTGTGAAGCCGGCTTCCTAGCCAATCAGGAAGCCGGGAGGCAGGTCATGACCTGCTGCCCGGCTTCCTAATTGGCTGGGAGGCCGGCTCCATGCTCTCTCGCGGCACTGTCGGTCAGAGGAAATCTCCCTCTGATCGGCAGTTCCAATATAAGGGTAAATATCGGAGTATTTGGACGAGTATTTGTACTTGCCCAAATGCTCAGTATCAGCACAGATAGCGATACCAGTATCGGTATCGGTGCATCCCTAATAAATAGTAAATGCGGCACTGCCTAAATGGCATGTAGAGTGAAAAGATACAGCCTCGTACTTTAGAGATGAACAAAAAAACCCAGAGGCCCTACTTTAAAGGTAATGTTTTTTTTTTTTTTTACTGAATATTTAACCTCCTTTAAGTGACCATTACTGTCTAATTTGTCCTTACGGTAGATACAGAGTAAAAAAAGGAAAAAATATATTTCATTATTTAACTATTGATCTGAAAACCTCTAGAATGTTTACTGAAGTGAATCTCAAAATAGAAAGTATTTTACATTTTAGATCCAAAAATGAACATAAATAAAAATTAATTAATATCAAATAGTTTGTCAAATGTAAGAATATCCTCTTATTGATAAAATTAGGATTGTGTGTACTTTGTGAAATTACAGAAATATTTTGAGCTGGTTCCATGCGTCTAATTTGGGTACAACACATTTTTTTAATGACAACTTTAATCCTGCCTAATCCCGCTTCCTATCCGGTTGGCAGAATGCATTTTCAAATAAACAAGCAATAACAATAACAGTTTAAAAACAAATTGCTTATACAGAAAATGTGATGCTAGTATTCTGTAGGGACATGGAAAGGATAATGATAATGCTCAAAGCTCAGCTCCAGCCAAACCTTCTTTTAGTTTTGAATAGAATGGGGAAGGTTTTAAGCCTCTGTCAAGTTTTTATAATAGTCTAACTATGGAGATGTTCAGTTACTTTCTATTACAGGGTGTCAAAGGGATAGAAAATTACCCCAGTGGGGACACAGAAATAAACCTAAGCAGAGTTTCCAAATCTTCTCAAATCTACTAAAATGGTGTTTTTATTGCTATGTGTGTCTTTGTCACCGATTTAAGATCACTTTCACTGGTACACACTGACAGTATACAGGAAGTGAAGGGAAATTTACATGGTTACAAGAGAAACCTGTACTGGGCAAGATATAGAGTTTTACTGATGGTCTCTTTTTAAAAAAGCTGGTTGCCTGGCTATCCCTGGTTGTAGTGTTTTCTATGCCACTCACTTAAAGTCCATACAGAACTCGTATCTGCACTCATGTTCCCGAGCAGTAACTTGGAAATCAATAGGGTTGGCATGGTATCAAGTCAATAAGCATTTTTAAAAATCAGCAATGGTAGCCCCTGTATTGCTCTCCATGCAGGTTTTCTGTAAGCAGGCATTTCACGAATGTTCAATGACATAGCCCAGATTAATCTAACTAGAAATGTAGGTAACATTGGTAGAAGTTCAGGAACAGTGTTTTTTAAATTCATATATCTATTTTAAAGGAAGACTTGTTGGATTAGGAGTATGTCCTGCAAAACCCCTCTGAAACACGGCCCTAAATTGAAACCGGTACTTTGCCACCCATCTGGTTTTTATGATCACTGTCTGGGTTACTATTTGCAACGCCTCGCCCACTCTGCTGGTGTTATTGCATGACTAAGCTGTGAAGACTTAGAGCTCAGTCTCACTTTGTGTTTCAGATGCACTGGCAGTGGTTCTTGTGTGACAGAAGCCTGCAATTACCATTTACAGGCTTTATTCCAGTAGTGTTACAGTGTAATTTATTTAGTGCCTATGAGCAGACTAAAGTGTTTTATCTGCAAATCCTATCAATTTCAGCAAGCCGTAAGTGTAAAAAAATTAACAAATACATACCATTTAATCCCTTGTTAATCATTAAATAGCATTGGTGAACCCTTATTAACTCTTTACTCCTTTCATTGTTGGTCCTTTAGGTCTTTTTTTTTATTTTTTTTATTTTTTTTGCCTTTTGTATGTAAGCTTGTTTGTTGATTTTTTTCAATTATGTTTGTAGTGTTGCATTGAAGAAAAAAAAATGTATTTAATTTATAAATATCTTTATACTTCTTTTACCAAAAACATAATTATAGCTTTGTTATGAACATAACAAATCACAGATAAAATTTGGCACTTTTGCAAACGGAGACTGAGGGGTTATAAGCAACGTTTGTTCTCAGACTACATTTTATTTATTATAACTTTAATAAAAACCTGAAAAACTCTGTTGTACCTTGCTTTGCTGCTCATTATAATGAAACAGCATTGGTAAAAAAAAACAATGCCTTATAGAGCTATGTCCACTCTAGACGAGTCGCACCAACTTTTGGCTGCAGCGTACTTTGCATGCACATCCACCCCTTCCCCATTTTGTGTACTAAAACATGGCAACCTTAGTTCTAAGCCTCTCCCATGCTGCGGTTGGGCTTTAATTATGACTTATAGTTGCATGTAGCTGTTATTACAGTTGTTTTGCTAGATTGATTATCATTAGCTTGTTTTGCTTAACATTTCCTCCTCTTGTTCACCGCAATAAAGGGTACTCTAGACACACTTATGCTGTGACTAATACTAATAAGAGGCTTCAACAGACAAAAGAAGCGCTTGTCAGTTATAAATAATAAAATATAGGCTTGAACCAATAATCTTCCTTTTTTGTGTGTATTTAAAAAATCTCACAATTCATCAGTATTTTCACTTAGAGATTTTATTTAGCATCTCGTTTAAAGTACCCAGAGCCATAAAATGACAGTTGACCAGTCTATCCATTTTCAGGCAGATGAGGCTGTGCTCTCATGCCTGTGATTTCACCCAAACCTCTGGCTCAGCCTCTGTGACTAAACACCTTTTAAGCAGTACCCAAATAGAGTATGGCACAAGGACGTTTTTAATGCTCCATATGCCTGCTGCAGTAGCCCCAGAGCTGCCCCTGCTCCATACTAATCTTGCTAGTCTCCAATGACTTGATAGATCAGCAGTTCTATGTTCAAGCTCTTTTCTTTTTTTTTTCACCCGGTAACTGGTTTCTTCCAGTAACACAATTCCCGTCCTTTGGTGACAATGCTCACTCATCATACTTTATCTATTCAAAAGCAGGGTTGTAACCATAGAATTTTGAGGTATCCGTATGAACATCTCACAGTGTTGCAGTGTAATTGTTCATAATGGGGGAACTTTGTATCTAAAGGAAAAATAATTATACAAGCTTGAAATTGGTAGCCATTTATCTATTGTTCTCTGCCAATTCAGAAGTTCAGGAGCAAAGCATGGCCTTCAAAGCCTTTAATGTAGTCATAGCTATCTTATGACTTCATGTTAGTGAAAATTATTTAGGAAGTTATTAAAGATCTCACTTCACAGCATACCAACTACAAATAGCACCAAAAGAGTATATAATAAGGTGAGGTCAACCCAGGCTGATTATGTGAAAAGGGACTTTCCAAAGGTCTAATCTACAGCTGGAGGGCCAGAGTTTGGCTACCCCTGGTCTAATCATTCAGAAAAAAAGTGATCACTATTATTTCAGACAGGTCACACAAACTCTAGGGGGCCACACTACTCTTTGGGTATACCCAACCCTACGTGCTTTCTCTCTCTCTCTCTGTCTCTCTCTCTCTCTCTCTCTCTCCAGTAAGATACAGACTTGTTATATTTCCACCTGTGCCTCTTCTAGGAAGCAGCGTGCCAGTCATGTCTATATCTGACATTGGTGCTACATTTTTTTTCAACCCTCTCTGTGCTCTCAACCTGTCTGCTGCACATGTAAACCCCCTGTCTTTCTTACAGTGTGTAGGAATGATCAATGTCTAAACAAGGTTAGTGAATGATAAAAAAAAACGTTTTTTATTGTAACATGTTCCTGCCCAGAATCAGAGGCAATCTTAAAAATTTGCATGTGCATGTAGTTGTCTTACACATTAAAGCTTCCACAGGGCCGCTTTTCTATGGGCTACTTACTCCACCTGGAGAACCAGTAGCATTTTCTTCTTCAAAGTCTAGGCACACCTATCAACCCTTAGGGGTCGCATAGCCAGCAATGCAATACAGCACCTGGCTAAGGGAATGAGGAAATTGTCTACTTGGTGGCTCTTCATCTACTGCCTACAAAGGAGAGACCAAAGCCAGCACCCATCACCTCCAGATCTCTACAACACACTGTATTAAAACAATGGAAGCACAATGCATTAAATGTTAATGTTTAATGAAAGATATTATGTCTATAAATAAAAAAATATGTAAAAAATACATTTATAGATTTCCACACTTAAAAAAAAAATCAAGCATAACTGATCAAAAACCCTATCTTTTAAGACAATTTGACATATAACCACATATGTGTGAGATACCTAAGATGGACATTGCTTTAGATTGAGACTTCTTACACATGTATTATTTGCTTAAAGCCCACCTACAAGTATATACTTTTTTTTAGAAAATTGCTAGCCCATTATACCCAAAATGAAGTTTTGCAAGCTGTACTCATCCTCCCCACACTGCAGCACTGCCCTCTGTATCCTCTGTACTCCAGTGCTGGTCTTCTTCCAGATTATACTGATCTCCAGCATCATTCCACCCAATTCCTGTGAACCTAGGTTGTAATGTTTACACTCTCTGCTCACAGTACTGCTTCACGGAAAATCACTCACACGTCAATATGTGAGCACCATTTTGTTGCAAAGACCACCGATCACTGGAGGACCCGTTAAGCAAAATTAGGAGCTTTTATTTCTTTGAAATGATACCAAAGATTGGGAGAAATGTACTAGAGTCAATGCGGAAGGCGAAATTAAAGGTTTAAAGGGTTACTCAACTATCCTGGGCCTGTTCTTGTGTCATACAATGGGCCATAGATAGCCCTATTAATTTGTTTTCATAGAAAGATCAAAAGCAGACAGTGAAAAAAGTAAAAGAAATAATAATAATGTGACAATATACAAATAATTGTGAAATACATATAATAAAAAAAACACAAATACAGAGAACACTACCGATTTATCTAAATCAATATTGTATTTCAGCGAACATGGTAATGCACACAGCTAGGGTTGAATAGGCCAATTAAGTTTCCCTTAAAAACCTAAACTACAGCGCATAGATGTGAACCTTCTACATATGAAAACATTGTATTTCTACTCGAAATGCAGTTATGTGCAGTAACATGGACAAGTGTTAGTAGTCCTACCATCAGCTTTCTATTGCACACAAATTAATTTGGCTTACCATTAAACTCTTTCCCCCACCCTCTAAAGAACAAACTTTGGTTACCAGGAAGAAGACATCAGCCAACAACAACCTTACAATCAAAGAGCAAATTCAGGCGAACCTGTGAGATTACGTTCACTATTTTGATGTTTTTTTATTCTGAAAGGAATTCTCTTTTATCACATATAATCTTTTCAACACAGTGACAGCTTGATGATTTTTTTTTGTGTGTTGTTTTTGATGAAGCATTCTATAGGTATCTTCAGGGATTGTATATCACAGCTTGTGATCCCAGAAGGTGGTGTCATACTCAGAGCTGTCATTGTTTTACTGCTCTCTCCACGAAGGAACTGCCAGTCCATCAATCAGTAACCTTGTATTCTGCTCTAATAATAGCTGTGCCACAAACATACAGTTCTATTGAAGTGTAAGACATGAGATTAGGCTATGTGGCTGTTAAAGACTGCTGTTAATCACCAACAGACTGTATACATTCTAGTATGTAACTAGTGGTGGGTTTTATTGATCTGTAACCTCAAAGCATAATGCAACATTGCAAATGCAACCGGATTTGATAATAAAAATACACATTTGTAATGCCTGCTGTGATGTTTTTTCTATCTGTTTGGAAAATATAAAGGTATAATAATTGCTCATATTCCATTACTGTGAACATTTTATATGAACTGCTTCGCTGTGCTAAAGCGAACCAAGCACATAAGGGCCGTGCTGCCTTTCACGAGTAGGACTAGAATTTATGCAGTCTTGTCTTTAACCCGTTTCTGATCACAGTCTGTTCTTAGCAATGCTGCACTGTACATGGAAGGAACACATTTCAATGTAAAATTAAGAGTGTGTACCAGTGTGCATGCTTCTAGTTTGGAGACAGCACAGTCACTGACACCTCCTGGTGGCAACTAAAAATCAGGAACCAATCTATTTATTATACAGTTATATGATCACAATGACAGCCAACCATGATGATCACGTGAGATTTCTTTAATACAAACCTTCTGGCTGCAGTTGTCACAGAGATGTGCATGAGGGATGCAGCTGCCACAGTGTAATTCATGTGTAAAAATAAAGGCATTCATTGCAAATTAATAAATTATTGATTTTTAACCATTATAATTGTTCTGTGTAAACTTAACCTGATTTACTAAAGGAGCAGAGCATGTTCACTTTTAAAAGGGAACTGTCACCTTACTTAGTGCAGGGGGTAAACAAAGTGAAAATTCACATAGCAAAGCATAGTTACATAGTTACATAGTATTTGAGGTCGAATAAAGACATAAGTCCATCAAGTCCAACCTATTGTGTGTGTGTGTGTATAGGTCCATGAGTGTTCTCATTCTTAAGAGTACATGTACCCTTGTACATTTCGGTCTCTCAGGAATTCGTCCAAAAGCTTCTTGAATGATTCCAGACTAATTGCGGAAATTACTGCTTTCAGCGAGTTCCAGTACTGCAGTGAGTTCCAGACCCTAACCGTGCGAACTGAGAAGAACCCCCTTCGCCCCTTGTGTTTGAATTTATTTTCTACCAGTTTCAGGTGGTGTCCTCTCGTCTTTGTTACGGAATTAATCTCATAGAGTTTGTTGCTAATGTTGCTATGACTATGGAACATTTTGTACATGAAAATCATGTCCCCCCTTAATCTCCTTACTTCCAACGTAAACATGTTTAAATTTATTAGGCGTGTCTCATAGCTCTGGTGCTCCATCCCCTTTATGAGTTTGGTTGCCCTCAGCTGGACTTTCTCCAGTTCAAGGACATCCTTTCTGTGGACCGGTGCCCAAAACTGCACCGCATACTCCAGGTGGGGCTGAACCATTGATGTGTAAAGTGGCAAAATTATAGACCTATCCCTGCAAAATATTCCCTTCTTGATGCAGGGCAAGATTCTACTAGCTTTGCTTACAGCAACCTGGCACTGTAATCCATTATTCAGTATATGGTCTACAGTGACCCCCAAATCTTTCTCCATTTCCGACTTCCCTAGCGGCATACCCATAATTGTATAACCCATTTGCCTATTATTCCTCCCAAAGTGCATAACTTTGCATTTATCGACATTAAACCTCATCTGCCACATAGTTGCCCACTCCCCAATTTTATCCAGGTCCTCCTGCAATGTTACACTATCTTGGTCTGTTTCTATTACCCTCCCTAGGCATATGCAAGGACATATTTTTTAAAATAGATTTTTGTTTACACATAGTTGGATGATTGAAGTTACCACAATTTCACTTCTTATACTAAGCTAAGTGAAAATCCCTTTTGATTTCTCTTAGCTTAGTGAATGAGATAAACTGGACTAAACCTTTAGTCATTCATCAAACTGGAGGTTTAAAGTGCAACTGAAGCCAAAACTGTTTTCCAGGTTTGGATAAAGTGAATAGAACACCTGCCACCTGTTTCTGTGTCCTCATCCTTGAGATTTGCTCTCTCTTTTATCCTGGTGTATGGTATCACTGAAAGTGAAAGAAAATCCCAATTGATGGGTTGCCATTGGCACAGGAATAGATGGGAAATTGTACAATGGGGACACTAGTTTTTGTGACCCTGCTGACCACCAGGGATTACCCTCACTTTGGAGGGATTTCCGCTCACTTCCTGTTGTGGCTATTGGACAGGAAGTAAAGGGAATTCTCCCCAATGGGACACAGATGGCAAAAAAAAAAGCAGACAGGAGTTATAACACTCCCTTAACCTGGCCATACACTGCTCTATTTTTTTACCGTATATACTCGAGTATAAGCTGTCCCGAATATAAGCCGAGGTACCTAATTTTAGCCAAAAAAACTGGGAAAAAGTATTGACCCGAATATAAGCCGAGGGTGGGAAATGAGGCAGCTACTGGTAGATAGATACCATTAAAATACTTTAATATTTATTTAAAAGAAAAATAACCTAGCTCTGTAAGTGGAAAAGGGGGTACAGGGCTACATATCATGTACTACGGATCATTTAACCCATTCATATTAGCAGAGGATAATTGTAAATCTATTGTTCAGTGCACTCTATATGTAGTATATACTGTATATATGCCTGCAACAATACATTTACAATGATCCTCTGCTAACATGAATGGGTTAAATGATCCATAGTACAGGGCTACATACAGATCATTTAATACATTCATGTTAGTATAATTGTAAATGTATTGTCTGCACTGTATTAGCAGTATATACTCTATATAGAGTATATACTGCTAATACAGTGCAGACAATACATAACTTACCTCGCCGAGCGTCGCGTCACTGCTGCTCGGTGTGCGGCGCTCCGAGCGGGGTCATCTGGCAGTCTCCGGCCACCTAAATTAGGACCCGGAGACTGCCAGATGACCCCGCTCGGAGCGCCGCACACCGAGCAGCAGTGACGCGACGCTCGGCGAGGTAAGTAAGAAGACGCGCTGGCGCTGACTCGAGTATAAGCCGAGGGGGGCACTTTTCACCCAAAAAAATGGGCTGAAAATCTCGGCTTATACTCGAGTATATACGGTAGATCAAAAACCGAGTGGAAAAAATAGAGCAGATTCCTCCATCAATGATATGAGTGCGTTGATAGAGGAATCCGCGCTGTTTCTTTTGTATTCTAACAGCGGCCACTGTCAGAATTCCCGAACAAAGCCAGTAGCTCATTGGCTGTTGGCTCTGTTCACACAAAAAGTTTCTGACTGGCTTCTTCAATCAGCTGATTGAAGAATCATAAACTTAATAAAAGTATACATGAATGTCTGTATGGACATCTCAATAAAATATGTAGCAGATTCAATTTTTTTAAACATCTGATATACTACTAATTAAAGCATGGATTGAGCTTACATGATAAGGTATCAGCTATATAAAGATGTACAAGCAAGATCTTCACAACATGCTTTGCACTATATTTCAGGTTCGAAAAGTTGTTCAGCAAGAAGGTTTTGACAGAAAGAAACGTGGATACAGGGACATCAATGACATAGACATCAATATGAATGATCCCCTATTTACAAAACAATGGTATTTGGTAAGTAAAAGATTTAGTATGTTTGAAATATTAATGATACAGGATAGTTATAGGCTGACAACAGTACATTTAGGATGCCAGTGTTATTAAACCGGGCAAAAATATGTATCAAGGTGTATGACTTTTACCAAGCCTATTGTAATATTTATAAGATAATACTAGTATCTATGACAATTTCGTATCTGCTTTTGAACTGTTCTTTTAGAAAAGTGAGGGGTTCCCTTTCCAGGCCCCATCATAAAGAGCAGTAGTATCCTTGTTCTGCTGCTTGCACAATGTGGAGGACTAAGGCACATCTTTGTCTAAGTTATGTTCATAATGATTGAGATACTTCCTGGATCAACATTCTACACTGTTATTCCTTCACCCTGGTTCACACCTAGGCGTTTTTGAGCCGTTCAAAAAGCGCTTTTAACTGCCCAACATGAGAAATCCCAAGATGTTGGGAAGTTAAAAAACACTTTTCCTCCCCATAGACTTCATTGTAAATGCCCACAGACGCGCAACAGGAGTATGTTGCACATATTCCTGAGCGTTTTTGCGCATTTATACGCGCGTTCTTCCATTGCCCACGATGATTTATGAGCTGCCAATCAAAATGTGCGTCTTCATGTACGCGCATTAAAACACGCATACATCCTGGTCACCACCTTTGTCTCTTCTGCTATTCCTGTTCAGTGCATCCTGGGACTCTTTGGATACAACTCCTCCTCCTGTACGCAAAGGCTCAGGTTGGATACACATCGCTTGCTGGCAGCCAGGAGATGTATAATGCGTTCATGGAATGCTCCGTCGGCACCCCAGTTATCAAAGGTTGTGGGAGAGCTTAAAGGGGTTATTCAATAGGGAAAGGATGGATGCGGAACTAAATACTGAATTAAAAACTTCAACATTTTTCAGGCGATGGAGATACTTCGCTACTGCCACATTTGAGAGTTCCAAATTGTCCCAAATAATGTCTCCATTTATCTTTACGACCTGGTACTTAAAGGCTCAACTGTCTCACACACTAGGAGCCTTGGAGGTCACCTGAGTTGTCTTCACTGCACTTAATTATAGAGCTGAAACGTAGGCAATCAGCAAGGCCTTATGCCACTTTTAACTACCATACTAAACTATGCATTTTATTGGTGCCTAAGTTGAGTTTGATTTTGTTTATGTTTCTTATATGGCTTTATCTTACCTTTATTGTCACATCTGCTCATACTCGGGCTGATTGTTTGTCTCATGTTTGGAGACTATTTGACCTGATAAACGAAAAAACTAACTTAATAAAAAATATATTTAAAAAAAACCACGCATACAAATATACACAACGCGCAAATAACCGCATGCTGCTAACGCGCATACAAACGCGCAAAGACGGTGCCGCTTATAAATATTGATAACCAGTTATATTGTGTGCATTTAGAAACATCCAGTGCTTTTTTGAAGCAATCTACTGAGTTGTCTAGAACTAGTTTCTGTGGAAGACTATTCCAGATTATTATTATAGCTCTTGAACTACCCTTTCTGCATTCGGAGGTTAAACCTCTTTTCTACCAAGTGCTTTTGCAATGAGCTTAAAGTGAACAACTATGCCCTTATTAAATGTTAAATTTAACACTTCTCTGCCATTTGCCAAACGCCATGCCTTATCATATTAGACCTACCAGTTCCAATTGAGTACACAGTAGCTTACCACAACATGGCAAATGTAAGGCTTTTTCTGTTGCCTATGTGCCTCAACCTGACTAACTATGTAACTATAGAAAATTCAAGATACCTAAAGCACAACTCAAAACAAAACATTTTTATAATTCTGTGTGTTTATATTGCTGTTTCTGTAACCACTAGGAATATTTTCCTGCACTTCCTTTATGCAGCAGAAACTTTGCACAATCACTTTAACAAGGGCACAGAAAATAATAAAACATGAAAAAATTGTGAAAAGGCGAAAAGCTCTGTCAGTTTTTTTGGCTTGGTGTGTGAGAGAAAATCACTAGAAACAGAATGTAAGAAGTCCAGATATGACTTAACCACCTGCTGTCCGGTCGTTGTAATTAAACGGCCGGACAGCGGCTTCTTAAATGCGGGTGGGCGTTTTTAAACGTCCCATCCCGCCCCGCTCGTGCCCGCTGCTAGGCAGCGCGCACGAACTGGAAATTGGCTTTGAATGTAAACAGCCAGCGATGGCTGTTTACATACAGGCGTTCGGGCGTCTGTAGAGACACCTGATCACTTGTACTTGCGCGCGGGTGTGCGCCCCCCTCCGTTGCAGCCGCTGCTGGTGATCCAGAGCTCCGCTGTTCCCGGTGTGAGCCCGGGACCAGCACAGCAGCTCTGCGGCCGGAGATCAAACGGAGCTCAGTACAAGATCTCCGTTTGATCTCCTCGTCGGAATGCAGGGAGTGATGTATATTACATCACTTCCGCATTCCTCTGTCACTCTCCGGTACAGAAACCGGAGAGAAGCTGGTGAAGCAGATCTGTGCTTCATCAGCTTCTCTGGGGGTCCCTAGGTGACATTAGGGGTCCTAAAGACCCCTGATGTCTCCATAAAGAGGACCTGTCACTGCAAATTGGCTATCACATAGGGAGCTTGTTTGCTCCCTATGTGATAGCAATAAAGTTAAGTGAAAAAAAAAGGTTTAACAAAATTAAAGTTACAAAAAAAATTAAAAAATTAAAAGTCAAATATCAAAGCAATAAAAAAATTAAAACCATTTTTTTAAAGTCCCCTGCCCCCACATGCACATGCAAACATGCGTAGAGTCCGCCTACGTGCGAAAACGACGATTACATCCACTGCGCCTCACATGTTACATATCGCCGTGAACGTCGGAGTGAGAGCAATAATTCTAGGGCCATTAATCACTGATAACACTAAACTGATGAGCGGTAAAAGCTTTTAAAGTGTCGACTGTGGTAAATTTTGGGTATGGTAGTTTTTTGCGATTTAGTGAGTGCGCGCAATTTTAAAGCTTGACATGTTGAGTGTATCTGTCACTCTCCGGTACAGAAACCGGAGAGAAGCTGGTGAAGCAGATCTGTGCTTCATCAGCTTCTCTGGGGGTCCCTAGGTGACATTAGGGGTCCTAAAGACCCCTGATGTCTCCATAAAGAGGACCTGTCACTGCAAATTGGCTATCACATAGGGAGCTTGTTTGCTCCCTATGTGATAGCAATAAAGTTAAGTGAAAAAAAAAGGTTTAACAAAATTAAAGTTACAAAAAAAATTAAAAAATTAAAAGTCAAATATCAAAGCAATAAAAAAATTAAAACCATTTTTTTAAAGTCCCCTGCCCCCACATGCACATGCAAACATGCGTAGAGTCCGCCTACGTGCGAAAACGACGATTACATCCACTGCGCCTCACATGTTACATATCGCCGTGAACGTCGGAGTGAGAGCAATAATTCTAGGGCCATTAATCACTGATAACACTAAACTGATGAGCGGTAAAAGCTTTTAAAGTGTCGACTGTGGTAAATTTTGGGTATGGTAGTTTTTTGCGATTTAGTGAGTGCGCGCAATTTTAAAGCTTGACATGTTGAGTGTCTCTTTACCCGACGTGACCTTGTCAATAAATTGGGTAATAATAAATGTTTTTTAACATAACGTAGGGAGAACAGGTTTTTAAAAAAAAATTCGGTACTTTGGTATAAAATTCATTTCAGTACAGCGTTGCATGACGGAATAAATGTCAGTCAAAGTACCGCAGCGCTGAATACTGAAAAATGGCCTGGACAGGAAGCGGGTATAAACACCCAGCAAGTGGTTAATTTAGAATCTTACACCATAAAGAGCCAACACATGTTAATAATTCATAGGGCTTCACTTCGTCAGAGCTTGGTAATGTAGAATCAAACTTATACTAGACGAAAATGATTGGAGAGAACTTGAGGGTTAATTAATAGGACCACTACAGATGCTGATTAATCAGCCAGGGCAACAGGTTGAAGCTGTTCAACTGGCATCTGGAGCAATCATATTTATTAACCCTCAAGATCCCTCAGATCATGTTAGTCCAGTATATTCTTTATTCTACACTACCAAGCCCTGATTAAATTCTGATTAACCTTTAAGTTCCCTCAGATCATATTAGTCCAGTGCATGCTTCATTCTACACTAGCCCTTTGGAACCCCAAAATGCTTTTGCTTTTTATGGTACAGGATTGTAAATAAAATAAAATCCTGACTTCTTACATTCTATTTCTTGCACTTTCCTTCTTATTCAGATATCTGTAAAAAATAAATCAAAGCAACTGGACTTGCTGTATTTTCCTTGAGAAAGCTGGTTGGATGACCAGTGAAACGTCTCCAAGAAAAATACAGCAAGTCCAGTTGTTTGATTTATTTTTTACAGATACACCATGACCTGGATAAATGAGAACCTTCACAGAAATATTTCTCACGCAGATAGCCCTTACCTGAGTTAATAGCTAAGCCTTGGCTACCCTGCCAGAGTCAGCAGCACCGGCCTTAGGCGTGTGCGAGCCGTGCGGCCGCACAGGGCGCCATGGCAACAAGGGCGCCGTGCGGCCGTCACAGCTCGTCCTGTGGGCGGCTTCTCTCCCCCTCACCGCTGGCCATCCGATATGACAGCGCTCCCTCGGGGGGCGCAGGAGGAAGCGCTGCCTGCTCTCAGGATGGCGGAGCGGTGAGGGGGAGAGAAGCCGTGCCCGCAGCTGTCAGAATGGCCGAGCGGGGAGGAGATCGGAGCCGCTGACACACT
>NW_017307005.1:665947-694526 GCF_000935625.1 Nanorana parkeri
GATCGTCTGATCACTCCAGTGTTTGTAAATAACTGGGGACACATAGTACTATGTGCCCCCAGTTATGAATGAACAGGCTGTGATTTACACATCCCGTTCATTCAAGATTTCACCAATGGGGAGAAGCACTCACTACAGAATCTCCTCCCCATTCCGAAACAGCTGATGGTAAATATTGGAATGGGAAGCCTCTGTACTGAGTGCTTTCCATCCATTGAGTGCTGAGGCTTCTGAAAAAGAAATTGAGGATTTGGTGTCCTCAATTTCTTTTCTATTTTACAAGGGAAATGTCAGGGGTCTGTTTGAGAAAAAATATAAAAAATTATATTAAAAAAGTGAAAACTGCCCCCCCCTCCCCTCACACACACACATATTATTAGACAAGTGCGAAGACTAAAAATTAATTTCAGATGAAATGAACGAAAACTAAAAAAGTTTTCATTTGTTTCATCAAACAAAACACATTTATATGCTATTTTGGATTCAGCCATTGGCGTGTTCTGGAGGCAGGGCGCATGACGTCATATAACACCGCACGTGTTGGGCGCCGCCATCTTGGTGTATATCTAGGTATACACCAAGATGGTGGGGCCAATATCGGCGTGTGAGGTCACCTGACGCCACGCATGCATGGCGTCATGTAACGTCATGCTCCCTGCCTCCAAGATGGTGGCACGCATTCAGAGAACACGCTGGTGGCCAACATGGCCGCCGCACATTCTCAAACAAATTATTATGTGTCTGAATACATTTCTCGTATATTCGGACATATAGTAATTCATTCATTTACATGTAGCCCGGGGTCTGTGTTCTGTTTTTTATTTTTACTTTTCTAGATGCACTTACTTGAAAAAAGGGGTCTGCATGACATCCTGACACTTTATTTTTATAGACTCTATTGTAGTTTGACATTTATTGTTTACCTTCTGTTTTTTAATACCTTTGAATAAAAGTTTTATTTTTATCATACTTTTTAATATGTTTCTTTGCGGCTTAACAAAATAGGAGTCTTTAAATGGTGCATATATTGGGGGAAATGGGTGTGGTTACGGGGGCATGGCCACTAAAGGGTGTGACCACTGAGTGGCGCTGTAAAGCTTTCTCGCACAGGGCGCCTAAAGGCCTAAGGCCGGCCCTGAGAGTCAGCCAGAGAGCTGCCAAAGGGAAACCATTCCTTCTACATGAAGTCTTTACTGGGAATAATCACCTCAATACAAGATCAAGTGAGATCTCCTCACGGTTGGGTCACCAGGACAGGAAGTGTTTCAACATCTCTCTAAAAGCCCCAGATGACAAAACAGAGGTTCTTACCCTTCCTCAATCCATCCAAAACAAAATAATTCATTTTGGCTGAAGTTGGGTTTTAGGTAAATGTACTGAGAAAAGTTGAGACTAGCAAGCTAGGATAATGATGTCACAAATAAACTGAGAAGTGTAACTTTGGAATGCTTCTGAATTTTTTTTTTTTGACAAATAATATAACTTTTTAGTTTCTTAACTCTTTTATTGTGAACTGGGTGTGTACATGTCTCTTTTGGAACATTAGATTTATTTAATTGTGTTGTTGAGTGACAGTCATTCCTAATATTTTGTTTACTGAAGATTGGATTACTCTACTATTTACAGCATATACTCATGCTGCTGGTCTATTAAAATTGTGTCCTGTCCAAAAAAGTACCATGCGTAATATAAGCAATATTTCATTTTCTGTGGTTGCTCTCTTGTCTTATGTGACATGACATAGTTCTTTTCATTTGACTTGTCAGATCAACACAGGTCAGGCAGATGGGACTCCGGGTCTTGATTTGAATGTTGCTGAAGCCTGGGAGTTGGGATACACAGGGAAAGGAGTTACCATAGCAATTATGGATGATGGTAAGCACTTATAGCTGAATACATTCAAAGATGAATTCCAAAAAAACACCAAAGTGGCTTTTCATATTTTGTTTCCTACTTCTGTTATCTATTTATTAGTTATCCCACTGAAGAAATGTTTACATCCACATACATTTGTATGTCATACATACATTTACCTTTAGCATAGATGTTTCTACAGTGTGAATTACTGATCATATATAAATAAATAGCTTTGTCAAAAAAATAATATAGCAAGCAAATTTTAGCTTTTTTAATTCTGCACCATGTACTCTAGTAGGAACACATGCATGCTGACCATTTGTGATGTCACAGTGGGCTGCTTAAAATGCAAAATTAGTTGTATGCCCTCATTTCCATGAAAGCTGTTTTCCTGTGCTTCTCAGCTTTACCTAATGGACATAATGAGACATTACATTACATTCAACCAGAAAAGAAAATATACTAATAATGTTTGTTTTTGTCTCTACTTACACGGAATGAATATTCGCAGAGACTTGCAGGATGAATGATTTTGTGAATTGTTTATAAATAGACCCCTAATTGTATGTTTATTACAGAATTTCACAACGAAAAGCCAACATGTTTTGTAGATTGTATCCACTTCTTCAGGACCAACATGAAAGTTATTCGTAGTATTCAGTAGTCATTACAAAGAACTAAAGTAAATAACAATATATCAAACTTATCTCTACCAAACTGAATTATGACCTGTATGCATGACATGCCATAAAAATTACTAATTAGTTATATCCAATGATGACAATGTTTAGGTTATAATAAACTGATACTCATAGGTTGCACCATTGGAAAACAAATCATTTTGATTGTTCTCCAAATAAAACAAATGGTAATAGTGTTCAAGCAAATGAGCCCATTCCAGCTAGAGGAATGGCTCTACTGAGAGTAAAAGGGCGGCCAAGTTAGGGGAGAACGCACCTCCAAAATAGAGGATGGGTCCTCAGAATTTTCCCACCTCATCATGCTTACCCATTTGGAATATCATCCACCTCACCACCATAGGTGGGAGCCCATCCGGCAAAGCCCCAGCACAAAAAAATCCTGTTTGACCCATTTACACATGTCCCCTAAATCCTCTACCACCACCCATGGAGTAATTACACTCCCTCCTAAAACTCACCAATGACTTACTAACAGCTAAAAACAATGGCCACTACTCCTTACTCTTGCTATTAGACCTTTCTGCTGCTTTTGACACTGTTGACCACCTGCTCCTCCTCAAAAAAACTCCACTCACTTGGCCTACAAGACTTTGCTCTCTCATGGTTCTCCTCCTACCTATCTAATTGCTCCTTTAGTGTCACCTACAAATCTAACTCCTCCCCTCCTCTTCCCCTTTCTGTAGGGGTCCCCCAAGGCTCTGTCCTTGGACCCCTTCTCTTCTCTATCTACACCTCCTCCCTTGGTCAGTTAATAATCTCACATGGCTTCCAATACCATCTCTATGCCGATGACACTCAAATCTATCTTTATACTCCACAACTCAACCCCTCTGTGTCCTCTCGTGTCACTAATCTACTATCTGACATATCCGTCTGGATGTCGCAACAAATAAGCCCCTTCCTCACCAAAGAAACTGCAAAATTACTCATCCACTCGCTTTTTATATCTCGTCTTGACTATTGCAACTCCCTCCTCATTGGCCTTCCACTACACAGGATATCCCCCCTTCAGTCTATCATGAATGCAGCGGCTAGACTCATTCATCTAACCAACCGCTCAGTGTCTGCAACCCCACTCTGTCAATCCCTACACTGGCTTCCAATAGCCCAAAGGATAAAAGTCAAAATACTGACAACCACTTACAAAGCCATCTACAACTCTGCCCCCGGCTACATCTCAAACCTGGTCTCAAAGTATCTCCCTAACTGTCCCCTCCGCTACTCAAAAGACCTTCTGCTTTCCAGCTCCCTTGTCAACTCCTCCCATGCTCGCCTCTAGGACTTCACTAGAACCTCTCCCATCCTATGGAACTCTCTCCCTCCCTTTTAGATTGTAAGCCTTCACGGGAAGGGCCCTCCGTACCATCTTGTCTTGAATTGTAATGTGATTGTAATGTCTTCCTTATATTGTAAAGTGCTGCACAAACTGTTGGTGCTATATAAATCCTGTATAATAATAATAATAATAATAATTGAGGGGAATTTATCAAAACTGGAGCAGACAAAATCTGGAGCAGATGTGCATGGCAACCAATCAGCATCTATCTTTCATTTTCAAACCTTAACTGAAGAAACTGAAGAGAGAAGCTGATTAGTTGTCATAGGCAACTGCTCCAGATTCTTCTGCTCCAGTTTTGATAAATTCCCCCCATTATATCTGGTAGGAAGGACCAGTTTGTGCATGTGTGATGTTGTCCATCCCTCAACTGCATGCGTTTAAACAAACATCACAGGAGTTAGAGACAGAGCAAAAACATTGGGGAGGGAACAGCCCACCTACTGGAATCTGAGAAAAAAACAAAACAAAACAAAAAACCCACTAAGACCAGCAATCAAAATAAACAAAACGGAAAAATTGGTATTTTTTTATTTTTATGTCTTAGTGGCTTTTATCTTAGTTTGTTTATTTCTCCTAATTCCCAGTATGTAGGGTGTCGATTGTGGTATCTGGAATCTGTGGCCCCTCTCTGTCTATAAGTCCCATGGTGTACAATTTGAGCATGTGCAGAAGAGGGGAGGAGGACGTCAGTGGCCCAGTGACATCACAACTTTAATGCATGTAGAATCAGATGCCCATTTTTGGTGGGAAGGGATTCTGCCATCTAGAAGATATGATATCTCCAGTGGGCAGCGTCTGGGGATTAATGGGTCGAAAGTGAATGAACCTAACAAGACTCTTAGTGCTGGGGCTTTGCTGGATGGGTTTCCAACCTATGGCTGTGAAGTGGATGATTTTCAGCATGGGTAGGGATTAAATTTTGGAGCTGTGTTCTCTCCTAATTTCACTGTCTTTTTCATCCCTGCAGTCACCCCTTTAGCTGGGATGGGCTCATGTACTTGTGAGCATGGAGAACACTATTCCCACTTGCTTAATTTGAAGGACAGCCACTATTATTATTTTTCCACTGGTGCAACCTCTGTGCATTTCTTTATTATAACTCCTAAACATTATCATAATTATAACTAACTAGTATTAGTTTGTGGCCATTTATTGAGTGATGCATACAGATCATCATTTCATTTGGTGGCAATAAGCTTGTTTTATTGTAATAGTTACCTTAGACCTTTGTAAAGAGGGCTAAATACGATGAATACCTTTCATGTTGGTCCTGAAGAAGTGGATACAACCTATGAAACACATTCATTTTTCTCTGTGAAATGGTATAATAAACATACAATAAAGAGTATGTACTTAAAGTGACACTAAACTCAGGAGTTAAATCTTAAAAATGCATTCAAGTACCTTAATTAACTATTAACAAAAATGTATCTTATTTGTGTATCACTCAGCTGTAGATCCTCAAACCATTTCTGAATTCATGCTGACGCTGTCCTTCCTTCTGGAGGGTGGCTACTTTTGTTCCCCATGATCCCTGTGTGTTGTAACTACTGTGATAGACTGCAATCTCACTACAAATGAATAAACTAAACATGAGATTGTAGTCCATCACGGGAGTGAGCTTAGAGCGCTGGATACTTTACAACACACACATGGACCATGGGGAACAAAAGTAGCCACCCTCCAGAAGGAAGGACAGCGTCAGCATGAATTCAGAAATGGTTTGAGGATCTACAGCTGAATGATACACAAATAGCATACATTTTTGACGCTACTGCTCGCGGTATACTGAGACGCTGCAGCTAAAGCGGATCCCGGCAATTATGTCTGGATCCGCCCAGCTGCGTGAGTGACAGCTGGCTCTGCCTATCTAGAGGCAGAGCCAGCTGTACCCACCCCCTCCCCCGTCCGTTCCGCCAGTCAGCGCTGTCGGCAGAGAGCTGTGACAGGATCGAGAGGTGAGCGAATGCCGTTATGCGTTCGCTCACTTCCCGATCTACTGAGCCAACCTGTGACAGTCTCATTGTCACAGGTCGGCTAGAACTATGAGGTGAGTGAAAAGCACTCACCTCATTGTTCTCCTTTAATAGTTAAGGTACTTAAATGCATTTTTAAGATTTAACTCCTGAGTTTATGACTATATGTGTCTGATTTGTTCCTAGGTTTGCTTCTACTCCATTGAGGATTTTTGTATGTATATTTATGGAAGTTTACCAAATGTAATAATAAATCAATTTGTTGTATCTTTACAACATTTTTTGTGATTATATTCTTAAGTGCCGCAGTTTAAAATCCCTTTTTCTTTTCTATATGTCTTCTGGTATACTAGCAATACAAGAAGAATATGTGATTATATATTGTCTATTATATTGTAAAAATGTAATTTAATGTAAGAAGAGGTAACACTTTATTCACTAATAGCATAAGAACAGAGTTCATAGAAGTCACAAGTCAAGAGGGTTCTTGCTGCAGCTGTCCTCTCCTTCTCACTACTGCCAGCATCTTGTGACTACTCCTTACTCTGCAATGTAATTATCAAATGAGTACAAATGTTTTTCACCTGGCTGCAGATGTGATAGTCTCAACTACAGAACATACCACCAGAGATATAATTAGAGATTTTTACAGCTGAAGGGTAGGGGAGGAGCAGAGGCTCTGTAGTGGCAATTATCCAGTGGAAAAAGGGAATATGGGCAGTGTACTATAGAGCAGGGAGGCAGTTGATGAATTTGAGCAAGCTATGTATTATGTAAACACCTGTTAACAGAACCTTTAGGACCCCATAAAACACACCCTCTTTTAAGTTTTATGCCACTTCTTTTGAATTATATCCACAAAAACAGTCTGAAACATTTATTAAATCTGATTCCCATATCTGCTAAACTGCAATTAGGTTCCATTCAACAACAACAACAACAACGTGCCTTGGTCAGATTGCTATTTAAAGGTGTGTGCATTATTGTTAAGTCTGTCAGTTGGTGTATTAAATGGATTCACTCACCCAAATCAATTAATTAAAACAATGAAAACTTTATATGTGATCAGGCACATCTATAAATGTCAATTGTGCCTAAGAAATACCATGAAAATATATATTTTGTCTTAAATATTTCCTGAAAAATAGTACTTCCTGGTAGGTGAGTGTGCCCAGGCGTTCCTGTGCCAACAGCCTCATGGCTGTATATCTGTAGTGTGGTTTCTCAGGCACTGCTGCCTCTGACTGCTGACTGACTGATCTCAGGAAATTAGGAGTGAGATTTGGTGATGTCACTACCATAGCTTTCAACTTTCCCTTATTTGGAGGGATTGCCCTTCTTTTGGTACCAAATTAATCTGCCCCTTATTCTTCCTTAGTTCCTCCTCCTTTTGGTCTGATGTATAAACCGTATAGACCCATGTAAACAAGAAGTAGAGAAAGGTTTTAACCCTGCTCTACTCTGTCTAAAACTTAAAGAAAATGTGTTGGCTATACATACGCTTTAACATTTTATTAGCTTACTTTGCAGTAGAGATTAACTTGATATTCACTACCTGATACTGGTTCATAATTTGTGTCTGTGTCCTACCAGGGAGGAGGCATCTCTTTGGGTCACGTGATGGGTGCATCACTGCTCTGTTACAAAATGTTTGCATTGTGTCTGCTGTCCCTTTTCCGGCCAGTGCATCCCAGGTTGCTAAGCGTAGGGTGGGAAAATATTTAAGGGCCACATGCATCTCCCCACCCAGCTCTTAGCAACCTGTGACGCTCTGGCCGACATCCCACCTGGCCCCTGGCACCACCAGCACCCTACCCCCACCCCCCACCCCCCCTCCATCATCCTCAGGCAGTAAGAAGGCCAGGGACAATCCTGCCTCCTCTGCAGTAACATTCGACATAACTGATTAAAATCTTAACAGTGCACTATGGGAACTGAGTTCTTTTGGATGGTTCAGACCTACTCAGCAGTGGCTTGCTAAGAAGGAAGAACGGTCCCACGCAGGAGAAACAATTCCATGCAGTGTAGGCAGTTCTAGAGCTATCAGTTTCACTTCCACAAGCACCTTACACAAAGCAATCACTTTCTATATCGGTCTCGTCATAAGTCATGCCAACTTCTTGTCATTTGTAGCCCAATAGCTGTCAGCGTTCTTCACACATTGCACTTATATGCTGCCATGCGAAAACCAGTCAACTTAATCTTCATAAGTCTTGTCCCTTTGTCCTCCCATTTATCTTCCAAATGTGTATGTATTTCTTCAATACTTGTTTAATAATTGCCTTTTGATTTCAGGAATAGATTACCTTCACCCGGATCTTGCCTCAAATTATGTGAGTATAATATAGTTCATTCGAACATTTAAAGGCTTTTGTAGGTGACACATTTATTCGTTATCAAAGAGACCACGGTATCCATGTTAGGAGTTGAACTTCTGATCTTTTGTTAAACGCATTTATAAATTGTTGTAATTATAATAGTATCTACGGCATATAAATGAGATGGGGGAAGGGATCTCACCTAGCAACAGTTCTGTTTGGAATAGATCACACATCAGAAATGTATGCAGTGTTGTAGTAAGCAGTACAGCAGAATGTACAGCATACCATATATTCCTAAAATAAGAAAAAACAGAATTACAAGGCCCGTTCATAACAATGGCTTTGTCTACAGTTTGTGTTAGTGCATACAATGAGTTTATTAGTTATTGTCAACAGGTCTGTTTTCAGTGTGTGCCTATATATACTGGTCTAAAATGGTTTTTAAAATGAATGCATGCCCTATGCACAAAAACACACACATACAAAGCACGTTAAAACATGTAAGAATCTATGGTTGGGCAAAGTTACAAAAATATTAGGTGTGTTAAAAAAAATGGTAAATGTTTAAATTAAAAAAAATAATTACAGTAAAAGACACATCCCCCTCAAAATACTTCCCCTCACTTCGAACACACTTATCCCATAGTTTTTGCCACTTTCTGAAGCAGTTCTGGAAGTCCTCTTTCGTGACTGTCTTTAGTTGCGCTGTTGTGGTTGCCTCGATGTCCAGAATCAATTCAAAACGTTTATCTTTTATGGTCATTTTGACTTCGGGGGAAGAGCCAGAAGATGCACAGTGCCAGATCCGGTGAATAAGGTAGATGAGGACACACCGTAATGTTTCTATTTGACCGAAATTGTGGTACCAGAAGCGATGTATGACATGGAGCGTTGTCATGATGGAGAATTAAACAATTTGCCCATTTCTCAGGCCGTTTTCTACACACATTGTCAATGTTCAGATCCTCATAAACTTCCCTAATAGTCAAATCATTTCTCTTACTTTTTCAACATTCTGTTTTTTGAGTTTTTGATGTTGAAAGACGTCCCGATCTCTCCTCATCTTCAACCGATTCACAACCATTACGAAATCGCTTGAACCACTTGTAAGCAGTCTTCATGGTCACTGCAGCATCACCATAAACTAATTTTAACATTTTATGTGTTTCTTTAGCACTTTTTTGCAGTTTGAAACATAGTTTCATGTTAATGCGTTGTTCATGGTCCATGATTTATGGCGCACTTAAAAACACACTTTCTTTCAACCGTAGCTCACAACCGACTGACTGCACTTGTCACACACTGTTACTAAGGTTCTCGTATTGAAGATCCCTGTCTTTCTTTTGGATGGCACTCAGCAGCAGCATTCACTGTATTTTTTTTGATCACACCACCTATATGTAGCACATTTATGCAGTACATGCACATTTCCCTATGCTTTGTCACTTGAAAAATGCTGCAAGCACAGAAAAAATTGCCATAAATTCAGCAAGCTTCTGACTTCCTGTTTGAACATACAGCTTTGCCTCTATTGCACTGAAATCCCAAGCAGTATTGGAGCCATGTCTGAGTTCTCCCCTGCTGCAGTACAGAACACCACCCCTTTATGCTATGGAGATGAGAAGGTGTTTTGTAGACCAAATCTCTAGGACATGTTGCTGGCAGAATTTCTGGGTGAGAATAAAGGGTAAAAAAAGCCTAAAAAAAAAAAAACATCTAAGGACTGGAAAGCTCTGATATATTAAATTTTTGTTTGGGGGTTTAGATATGCTTTAAAGTGATATTAAAGTCAAAATGTTTGTAAGCTTTTTCAAATTCTGATTAAATCACTTTGGATGCTGGATGCTGCTTCTTGACCAAAATCGGAAGGTAATCATATATTAACGAAGGGTCCATTGACTTGCAATTGCACCCTTCGATTTCCTTCCGATCCATTGCATTGTAATCTGTTTTTCAATGGATGCTAATGCAAGGGCACAGAAAATGCCCTCCCCCATGTTGAGGTCATGTGGTCTGGTATGGTATGGTATGGGGGCCCATGCCCATCCCCACCTTTCATGCTCTGCCAGGTAAGGAATTTTAGGGGGGAGCCCACGCATTTTTTTTGGCATGGGGTCCCCCCTAAAATTCCTAACAGACCTAGAGAGTCTAGTATGAATTGGGGGGAGCTTTTTTTTATTTTCACATTTAAAAACAACCTAACTCCATCCAAATAGATTCGGATCAATCCACAAATGAAAACTTCAGATCGATCCAAATTCCTAACAGGTACAAATTTCAGAAGATTTAAAAATAAATCAGAATAGAAGTCTAGTCTGTACTGTGCTGACAGATTTCATTATCAGTTGTAAACTAGATTTAAACACTGTCTGTCCTAACAAAGGGTTAAAGCTCTAGAAGCATTGTATGTTAATGAGAGGGAGCTCAGTTTGTCGTCCCTAGTCTTTCTATGGAGACATCTAGAGTTTCCTGTCACTTTAAAATTGAGAGAGAAGCTTGCAATAGTCAGCTACACAGAGACATCTAAAAGGTAAGAATTTTTTTTCAAAGAAATGTTTTTAGGTGTGGTGTGTGAGTGGGAACACATAACAAACATTTAGTGGGATTTCTCAAATTTGACTGAAAAAGTGGAAATACATTAAAGAAACCATGTCACCACCCTATGCATTACAAGATAAACATACCTAGTAAATGTACTTTCATAAAAATAAGTCAGGCTGCTGTTTTGCCCCATCTTTGCCCTGACTTTTCATTTTTTTTCTCTGCATTTTTATTTTTATTTCATTTTCTCTTTTGTGATTATCAATTTTAGCAAGAAATCGGAAAGAGAAAATCTGACACTTGAGCTGTCAACATGAGCTGTACTTGAGCAGATGGCATAACCAATCAAATATTTCAGTCAATTTTAGACATTCCTCATTTTACTCCATTCCAGAGTTGAAATTCTTTGAGAAATTGTTTGCGATGTTGTGATTCTTGCCATTTCCAGAAATTTCTTCACATTTCATTTAATAAAAGCTGGGGAAGAAGGGAAGGTGTTTATTTCACAGTTAAATAATTTTATTATTACTTTATGGGATTTCACAGCAGCATCCGTATCATTAATGGCTGCGGAACACTCCGTAATAAATTTGAATTGCGCGAGAGAAGTCATTCTCAGAATCCAATCTTCTGTCCCATTTACATAATCTTGGCAGTTTATCTGTGAAAGCCATAAGCCATGTAAAATGGATGAGACAGATACGAAATCATGGAGGATCAAGAGAGGACTCAATTGGTTTGAATTGTATTCCTATCATTAGCGATAGTGGCGGCTCCACTCTCTGCTTTTTTTTTTAATCCTTGGCATCTTCACCAAATGATACTGCTCTCCTAAATGTAATGATGGCTTTCCTACAGAGTAACTACTTGTTAATACACAATAGAGCTGGAACACGTCAAGTTTTTGCACTTCATGTTTAATTTGTTTTAGTCGAGCTCCGGTGCAAATGGCTTGAATAGCTTAATCATAAGTGACAATAGTGAAACAATGCAATGTCCACAGCACATCTGCTGTGGAAGTAATTAATGAAAATTGTAACTTTTCTAAAATAGCCCTATTGTTTTCCCAGGGTACACACGCTCAGCCGCTGCAAATCACAGTGTAGTCAAGCAAAGATTTAGACAGTAGGAAAGATGAAAAGTTGCAAAGGATTTCAAGAAACTGTATATTAAACCACACTAGGGTGACACTGGTTTGTTTCACAGTTGTACTTAATCACAGTGAAAGATGTATAGCAAATTCTACACTTCACTTTATCGGTTTTGGCAGTCTGGCTGTGAGTTTTTAGACTTCAGGATGATTTATAAAAAAACAAACTGAAAAACAATATAATAAAAACAATTTAATTGAGTTATAACCCCCCCCCCCAAAAAAAAATTAAAGACACTTTACATAGAACATACGTAGCTCCGGTCGATCCTTTGGCTGGGCCTGTCAGTTCAGTAGAACCGAAGGCCTGCTGTACGGGCTATTTACTATAGCCCATATAGCTCCCGAAGCGGGCCGAGCGGCTCAGTTATTCACTATTGAGCCGAAGGATACAGCCGTAGCTTCGGCTGATCCTTCGGCTCTCTTCGGCTTGAACTGAAGGGCTGCTGTATGGGCTATTCACAATAGAAGGCGGCTGAGTGGTTCAGCCGAGTCGCAGGCATATAAAGCGTGGAGAAAGGGCGGCGCCAGCCGACCGATCTCCATGCAAATGACAGCTGGGCAGAAGGCTTCGCCAAGTTGTAATGACGGATCTCCAAATGAACTGCGGATGCTAAACAATAACACCTGAGCGGAACCGGCCGTGGCGTCATGGCCGGCTCTGCCCCGTTGTAATTCATTGGCCGGAACCTGCTAGAAGACTCTAGCAGGTGACGGCCAATAGGAAACAGTTGGGCAGAGCTAGCAGTCACTGAGCAATAGAGTAAAAACCGGCACTCGCAAGGGAGTCCGTCCATCCAGTACTTTATTTTTAAAAAGGCATAATAGCAGCAAACAAACAAATGCTTACATGTTTCAGCCCCCAAACTAGCTTCGCCCAATTGTTTTTCTTTCTTTTTAAAAATATCTTTATTTATTTTTGAATTTTACTATTTATTTACATTTTTAAAATATTTTTTAAACCTTCTTTTTCCCACTGATTTTCTATTCTGCTTGGTACCAAGGAGGTACCGAGCAGAATAGCCGAGCAGAGTGCCACTCGGCGGCATTCGGCTATTCACTCATTGCCATTCGGAACCTATGTGAATAAGGGCGAATGGCAGCGAGTGAGCTGCCGAAGCTGCGGCTCAGCTGATCCAAATGTTGGATCGGCTGAGTCGAAGTCCCTCTGCACTTTGGCTCAGTGCCGATATACAAAGGCAGCCGATATACAACTGATTTCAGCCGATGTACGGCTGAAATCAGCCGGAGTGAATAGCTGAATGTCGTTAAGTTCACTTCGGCTTGGTTATTCACTCGGCTGCCTTCGGCAGCTTAGTGAAAAACCCTGTGAATGTTTGGTTGAGAGCTGAAATAAGCACACTGGCAACCTTGATAGTTGGCACATCTTGAATGTAACTGTTTTGGCAGACATTAAATTGTTGGGTAAAGTTCCTTTTGAAAATGTGGATTTATAAGCTTTGTATCCAAATCTAGGAAATGGCTTTGTGTGTTAAGGGTTAGGCTTCAGAGTTTGGGTAAGGTTAGGGCTAGAGTTAGGTTAAAATTCAAGGACTGGATAAAGGCAAATTAATGGAAAAGTCCACTCATTTGAAAAAAATTATAAACGCACACCTATGCATAAAAGAAAAAAATATGCATCTCTTTTTTTTTGCATTGGAGCCAGTAAAACATTGCAACCATGGTCAGTGGATCATGGGTGCAATACTCTGGCTTCTGCAGATTCTCCCTCAAGTCCATGCTCATACTGAGGTACAGACACTCAATAACAGGATGTCACCTCACTTGTATTCCATTGTGAACTACTGAGGAAGAATGAATAGACTTCAAGTGCAATGACGCCGCCATACTTGTATTCCATTGACATCTACAAGTCCCTTTGCCTGGGTAGCTGATGGCACTTGAAGCCTCTCCATTTACAGATTTACTTGCTGAATTAAACAATACATGCAAGCCTGCGGAGAGAAGAACCATGCAATACAGGTAAGTGGAGGTGGGGGGAGTAATGCAATGTGACCATGTTTCATGTTACATGTTACACCCCCTGAATATGGGTGTAACATGAAATATGTTCCAAGGCTAAACTTAGCCTTTAAGTATTAACGTTGCTCTAAGGGTTGGGTTAATATCAGTGGTCAGAGGGTATAGGCCACTATTTTTATTTGCACTTTTCTGGTCCCAAAATCCTCACAGAGAACATGGGTTGTCTGTGCTGAACACCAGTGTACCAGAATTTATGCATTGGAAATAATTGACAGATACTAATAAATAAAACATTTAACCGACATATGAAATGAATGCTGACATATTCTTCTATTGGCAAAGGTTAAGTGCTCCAGACTATCAAAAAAATGTTTTCTTTTAACATTCAAATTGCAGTTAAAAAATTATTCTGAGACAGCCAGAAGGTGAGGGTTGAATCGTTTCACATATTCCAATTTAACAAGAGGATGGCATTTAGGAGAGAAATACTACTTGTCGTTCCCATCTGCTCTTTGGAAGCTTATTTTCCAGCACAGATAATGCTCGGGGATTTTTTTTCTAGGTGTGTGTTCAGCTTCTAGTCAATGATTCTGCTGGATAACAATGAGAAGTATCAC
This sequence comes from Nanorana parkeri, assembly GCF_000935625.1. Taxonomy (NCBI): domain Eukaryota; kingdom Metazoa; phylum Chordata; class Amphibia; order Anura; family Dicroglossidae; genus Nanorana; species Nanorana parkeri. The sequence goes on from NW_017307005.1 coordinate 680,433, forward strand.
ATTTATCACTGTAATACAACATATTATTTGGATTACATCTGACAAAATTGTCTGTCAGTTCATACTCTTCCCCTCTGCTCCTCTTGGACATGTATTACAGTGCTACGGGCTTTTCTGTATGATCATTGTACAAGCAGAACAAGCATGCAGCCAGTAAAGTCTAAATCCTGCCCAACATATTTGTTATAGGTCAGTTACTCACAAGTAACATTTCTTTATGTTCTGCGGGCACATCGTGGTGCGGTGTGGTTGTACTGCATTGCACAGCGCTGAAAAAAACACTGCATGCCATACACAATGCAGTGGTATGAACTGAGCCAATCTGAAACAAGGCAGATTGCCTTGTCTTGTATTGCCCCCAACACATCTGGTGTGAATGGGCCCTGAAGAAGAAATTCAACCAGGATAAATATAAAGAAAGTTAAAGTTCATGTATAGCCATTTAAAAAAAAAATAGATTGGGAAAGGACAGGACCATCCGTATAATGAGGTAACCTGAGGTGGTTGCCTCAGACAGCATCTTATTGTGGGGTGGTGGGGGTGTGGCAGTGGGGCACCCACAGTGTCCTGGGAGCTGAGCTGGATGCACTGGCTGGTGTCTCAATGAGCTTCCAGCAGCCAGTGACATCAGTGAGTTGGGAAAGACACAGCATTACCCCCACCCACCCACCGAACACAAATGAGCACAACAACCAAGAACCACACTTTATATCTGCCTTGAATTCAGGAGAACATGCACATTAAGATTCGATTTTCTCAGAGTTCTGCTTTAAGTGCATGTTCTTTTTTTTAAACAGCAAGTCACCTCAATTTCTTGCCATATGCTTGGCAATTTAAGTCAATTTCAACCACTTTCCAACCTCCAGAAATCAAAAAAAGAGAGGCAAGTAATCACCATGACCTACCACAAAAAAAGTTTGATTGTAGCAGTTGGTCGATAGTAAAGATAAAATAGATGAACAGTTAAATACAGTTTACTGATTGAATTGAAAGCCGAAAAAAAAATACATCAATGCCTTCTAAAGCAATTTGTTTTTTGGTCAGGCAATTTCGATTCCTTCCTTTATGTCCTAGATTGCGTTGCAATTTTAACAAAAAACGGAATTGAACATTTGATCGCCGTATCCAACTGGCATATGTATGGCCAGCTTTACACTTGGGGAATTATTTACTGTGAAGCCAAGTAAAGCGATCCTGAGTTTTATGTACTAAAGTAGAAAGGAGGGAAGTGAACCTGTGTCTCTTTTAAACACCCCATCTCACATAAGGGACCTTTAAAAAGAAAAAAAAAAGCAGAGTTCCCCATTTACACAAAGGGATGTGAGGTCAAAGTGATTGTACTCCAACCAAAACTGATACCTTTCCCACACTCCTCACCTCCCTGTTTCCTGGTATATCCAGTGAGTTACCCATTAGCTTGGGAGTATATATGGGAATATACATCCCGAAGATTTTCAATGGGGTTAAGGTCTGGACTCTGTGGTGGCTAATCCATGTGTAAAAATGATGTCTTTTGCTCCCTGAACCACTTTTTCATAATTTGAGCCTGATGAATCCTGGCTTTGCCATATTGTCATTGGGAAGAAAAAATCCATTGATGGAAAAACCTAATCATTCCATATATTCAGGTAGGCACCTGACCTCATTATGTAGGTACATATCATTGCTGAACCTAGACCTGACCAACTGAAGCAACCCCAGATCATAACACTGCCTGAAATCTAGGTGGTGAAATTTTTTGGGCTAGGCAGTGCATGACTTTCTAACACATTCCAAGTGGTTAATCACCAGGCCCAAACATGGTTTAGTGTGGTGGGTTCTTAACCCATTGTAAATTGGAATTTGAATTCTGCAGGCAAACAAGGTAACAGGGGAGCCTGGGAAAGGTGAACCTGTTAAATTACTTTAACGGAGCTAATATATCATCACTTTAGGTTTTAGTTTTTTTTAAATGTCCAATCAAGAGCAGAAGTTTCTTTTTTATAAAATCCCAAATCCCCTGCAACATTGGCTGAATGTTGAAAGCAAACAACATTTTGTGTTAATAAAGTGGGTTGAGGATTGAGATGTGGGTGGGAAGAGTTTCACTGCTAGATGGAATTAGATTGTATGTAATGGGTAGTTCATTATTTAGATTCCAGAGAAAGAAGAAAATGAGGTCAGTTTACAAAAGGAGTTGAGAATCTTCACACAATGACTTCCTTAAATGTTCACTTCAATTATCCAATCGGGTTAAAAGCAAATTCATCTGCACATGATTGGGTATTCAAAGTGAACAGGAATTTATTTTGATTCTCATACCCCTTTGGTAAATCACCTAAGTTGTCTTAGACAGCTTTCAGTAGCACTTTATAGGAGATCTAAAGTCACAGCTTACACGTTCCTTTTACAACATTAGCATTGTAATACGGTAGCAATACAAAGGATAATTATTTTTGATAATCCAATAAAAGCTTACTAGGAAAATCTCCTTTCATGTTGACTGCTATCTGCTGGACATCTCTTTCAACAGCTTCCTGGATTCCCTGAATGCTTTGCTGCTTCTCTGCTCATTCATACATATTGTATGGTGCCTTGCTGCCTCCAAGGAATGATGATGTGGGGTAGTGCCTGTAATGACTGTGCCTCCAGAAACACCTCCACTTCAGCACCTCTGTAGTTCAGAAGGCAGGCCCTGTGAAATGGGTGACACAGCAGAGCATATTTACAGGGCATAGTGCATATCGTCAATGTGCAAATTAATATGTGAGTTTGCATTGTGACCGTAGATAATAGCTATAGATATACTGTATGTATGAACATTTACTGTTCATTTGCAGCAAACACAAAAGCCTTTATTTTAGCTTTCAGTGAACTAATGCTTGCCTCGAACTAATATCTCATGATATTTAAAATCTGGGTCACATAGTTGGATAGTGATACCATGAATTATTTATGTCTAATATTACTTTACTTTAACTATAGAGATTCATATCCAGGCAGGGTAACCATGGAGACGTCAGTGGGATCCTTGGGGATGCATTCATTTACAGCAATTGTAACTCATAAGGAGATCATGTATCCAGTGCAAACTGTCTTTCATTTTTCATAACTATGCACTGTTCCATTTCAATAATCCATACTTTAGATGCACAATGCAATAAAAGCTTTAGAGGCTCTTTCACAAAAGACCCCAGCGATTGCCCTTTTATCTGAAAATCATACGCCACTTCCCTGGATGGTGAAATCTATGTAATATGTACTAATGCACAGCTACATGCACACTGCTTTGATTTAATTAAAAGCCATTGTAATTTTACAGAGGGGTGAGGGAGCCATTCAGATGTAATTACACACATGTAATTTTCTGCTTTCAATTCATATTTGCAATGGATGACAGCAATACTTTTCCTTATGTTTATTGATTCTGTCTATATGATTTTACCTGTCATTGTCATTTTTGTATGCCATACGTGGTGTGAAAATCAGTACACAGGGTGATATTGTTGATGGAATTAGTTATGGTTTTGGAGTATTGTAAGTAGCAGTTGTATTTCAGGGGTTCGGTTCTTTTTATTTAAAGCATATCTAACCCAAGAACTAAAATATAATATATAGCGGCTTGACAGCCCTTGGATGTGCTGACTGCATAAGGTTTTTTCAGGCTGGGGATACTGCCAGTAACACACTTTCAGTCCTAGGGTGACAACTCTCACTCACCATACTGTACCTATAGAGGAACAGCGTTTTCATCCCAGGGCAGGTCTACAGAATGCCTCCCCTCTTCTCTATACATGGTGGAGGTGCTTTGTAGTCCACATAGATAGCTAGGACAATACTCAACAGGAAGTTATCAGCTCACAAGAGTTCTGCCAGGATCAGCATCATTTGTTTGTGCTTATTGAACAGCACAATGCACTTTAATACGTAGAAGTTTATTGTTAGTGTTTGCATACACTTTAAGAGGAATGTAAATGACCCTAAATATTACAAAGTAAAACAAAACTGTAAAAATATTTACATTATATATACACTGAGTGGCCAGATTATTATGACCACCCCATCAGTACTTCGTTGGGCCACGAGATGACTCCACGAGATGACTTTGTTGGGCCGCCTCGTGACTCCACGAGATGTTGAAAGGTGAGGCGAGGAATCTGACACTGCACTGTTGCCCTTCTGTTGTCTTGTACCAGTCTTGCCACTCTCCGTTCTGCCCTAACATTGACTAGTCGTTGATGGCCACAATTCGTACGTTCAGACCCAGATTTTCGGCTGACAGTCCAGTCTTTAAACACTTTAACAACAGCTGCTCTTGAACATTTAACAAATTCTGCTGTTTTGTTGATACTCGCTCCATGGCTCGCGCCAACAATCATCCCACGTTCAAACGCTGTTAAATCGCATTGTTTACCCATATCTTCAGAAAAAAATCACTTCTACTGTCGTGGTAAACAACCTGCTTCCCTATTTATAATGGTCTGGCCCTCTAGCAACTTCAGCGTGAAATTATAGCTAATTATAGCTAATTTGCCTACAAACGTCAGGTGGTCATAATAATCTGGCCACTCAGTGTACATAGTCAGCAAAGCCCAAATCTCCATTTTTTGCTCAAGCTTACTATGATTAAACAGCAGATGACAGGTCAGGGGAAGGAAGGCTGTAAAAAGTGAATGCTCCATGATTCTGTTCAGGATGTAAGTGCACATTAGGAGGAGCAGCAGTTATTCAGGGGTTCTATCACAGCTACAGTATCTCCACCTCTTCAGATGTCAGTAAATGCCAAGTAGGTATCCAGACCTCAGGAGTTTTTCCTATTATGGGGGTTATCATTTGGGTTAATAGCTTGTTGTCGTTGTTAGGAAAACATACACAGTACAATATTTCTTATAGTACTATATCATCTGCTTGTCATTTTTAATAATATCTGTTTTGGTACATGTAAGTCTAAAATGGTGATAGCACACAATGGCTGCTTTAGTTCTCTGTCAAATATCCAGCCTTTTGTTCCCAATGAACAATATATCCCTTAAGGGTTGCAAAGACATAAAAAGATCATATCTATTCCTCCTTAACACCAGTGGCGATCATCTCTTTGATGATCACCACTTTGAAATTTCACATTGTACACAGTTATCAGGTGGATTTGGGTCACTGATACTTTACTTTGTTATTTATTTACAATGTATAAATATTCTCTATATTAGTTTGTATTACTATTTACTTTAGTATTATGCTAACTCACTAGCTTTGGTACTATCTAAGTCACTTACCCGCAACAGGTATGCAGATTAGGAAAGCCAGATAATAGTCAGAATTCCTTGTGTACATACTTGTTCTGGGGGCAATTACCATTAAGCCCTAAAGGTCAACATGATAGCCAAGTAACTGGTATTTGTAGAATGAAAGTCAATGGTAGAAGTCTCCATGGTTTCCTTCAATTGTCCTCTCTTAGTCTTATCACCGTATGTGTAACTTTTTTTTTTCAGAATGCAGAGGCAAGCTTTGACTTCAGCAGCAATGACCCTTATCCATATCCACGCTACACTGACGACTGGTTTAACAGGTACTGTGAACTATGGATATGTACAACATACAGTACATACATATATTTGTGTTTTCCTAGCTTTGTCTTTATACTTAATTTGTCATATAGACTTCATGTAAGAATTAGCTTTGAGTAGCTAGACCCACGTCCTCTTTTGCTCCTTTCTCACCAGAAGTCCCCCCCTCCTTACGTCAGGAGTCCCCTTCACTATAGAGTTCCCGTTTTTACATCAGGATCACCCCCTTCATATCAGAAGCCCCCCTTCACATCAGAGACCCCTCCCCTCCATTTTACAAACAAATCCCTATTTTACATCAGAGGCCCCCCTTCTCATTAGAAGCCCCCCCACATCAGAAGCATCCCTTCACTACAAAGTCCCCCCTTCACATTAGAGCCCCACCTTTTACATCAGAGTCCCCACTTTCACATCAGAGTCTCCACATCAGGAGCTCCCTTCACAGCAGAGTCCTCCTCCATTTCAAATCAAAGCTCTCAGCCCCCTTTATATCAGAGTCCTACCTTATAATCTGCAGCACAGCTGCAGCAGCATGGCAGAGGGAAAGAGGTGGGGCACGTCTGTCCTCTTCCTAAATTCTGGGGTGTCCCTGGTTGCCACCCACCATATATTGACATCATGCATTTCCATGGTGCTGTTGGCCAGCCCGCTTGCACCACAGAAACACATGAAGCTACGCAAAACTTGTATGGCACCCCTGACAAAGCTAGATACCACTCCAGGGTGCCCCTGGCATCCTGACTGAGAAAGACTGCTTTAGAAAGCATCTATAGCCTGCATAGAAAAGTCTGTCCCCTGCCAGTATGCTGCAGAGAAAGACCCTTGCTATGGAAGCAGTGATCTCTCAGCAGAGGTCCTACACATCGCCTGTTGAGTAACAGCCAGAGATTTCCAATCAGCAAGAAACTTCATTTTGAACTAGAACCATTTAAACAATAGTAAAACTCTGCACATGCGTTCACATATGCATTAAAACCCATAGATGTGAATGGGCCATAAATATTCTGCTCCCCAGCACCATTTACTCATATTTGCTTTACTACTGCTATACTGATAAAGATACAGGAGCAGAAGAAGTTCTCTGTAAGCTACAATTCATGGCTAACACAGGGCTATAGACTCACCCACAGTGCTGGTGCTTCTTATCCCTGTTGTAAACACTGATACAAATAAAAAAATCTAAGGAGGTAAAATTAAGTAAATTTATTCTAAAATAATACCAAAAGATACATACACATAATACACCACCACACGTGTAATACACATATAAGCATAATTACTATGCACAGATATTCATTAGACCCTTCTTCCACACAGTAAAAAATGAGGAATAGTTTTAGGGGCATCATTTTAGTAGATTGATTTAGAAGATAAATGTATTTATGTGTAATAGTAAAGGTGTTTAGTGTAAGTAGTTTTTTCCCGGTCTTAGATTTGCACTATTTTGTGAGTAGTAGAGTCTTATACTTAGTTAGCCATTAATCAATGCGGAAAGTTTGTAATTTAAGTGATACCTTTTATTGGCTAACTCAAGTTATTAAAGCGCAAGATTTTGGGACCCTATAGGTCCCTTCTTCAGTGTATAAAGCAGGGTAGGAGGAAGGATGGGAAGGGGGTCATATATTGCCTGGAGTGGGGCTTTAAAGACTCGCCATGGAGGTCAAAGTGACAGCATCTCTACAAAGGACCCCCCCCCTTCCCGACCCTTATACTCACCTTGCAACATTGCCTCGCAACTTCTTGCAGACTGTCAACCAGATTGAATGTGATTATTGCAATATCCCCAGGAGGACAAAAAAATGTGCTTTAATTTCTTCTTTCATACTGACTATAGAGCATTTTCAAAAATGGCAAAATGAAATCTAACAATTTATGCCAATATTTCAAGTAGGGATGAAAGTATTTTTATCGGTGCTGATACCAAGTATTTCCCAGCTAATCAGCATGGAGCCGGCTTCCCGGGCAATCAGGAAGCCAGGCGGCATGTCATTACGTGCTGCCTGGCTTTCTGATTATCCGGGAAGCCGGCTCCATGCCAGTGGAAGCACAGGTATCGGTACTCAGTATCGGCGAGTACCGACAGCAAATTATCAGTACTTGTACTCGATACCGAAAAATTGGTATCAGTGCATCCCTAATTTCAAGGAAAGGAAACTGTTTTTTCCTGTTGCTGATAAAAAGAATAAGGATGACAGTCCAGTGATGGACAGACAGCAGAGCTGTGTTAACTGTGTAAAAGGACTTCTATACAGTAAATCACACACTGTATTCCATAATATGACACATAAAATATCTACTCAGAAAGTTTTTTTTTTCTTTTTTCATATTTTGCCGACACAGCCCCTTTAAAACACCTGAATTCAATTAGGTTACTTGCCTGTCTGTTAATGTCCCTCTATGCCAGTGAGGCCAGAGCAAATGTCCCTTTTCCCCTGTATTAAAGCAGCCCTGTCTATACATCCTGCACCGTTTTGCTGCATTCTATTGTATTATAGCTGAATCTCTTTCCTACAGTTTCAGAACATGATCTTTTGTTCCAGTACTTCAGTTTCCATGGTAAAATTAACAGATCTGTCTTATCTACAAAGTATTCAATTGAACTAACAAAACAAAGAGGCAAAGTTGAACTAAAAAGACACATTAAAGGAAACCTGAAGTGTGAAAAACACTGACGCTGCTATTGATGAACCTCTCCTTGTAAAAGTGCTAGTTTCCTGGCTATCACACTAACCCACTGGCTTCTTTATGTCTATGAACTTGAACAAGTATAACCATAGACAGATTTGCTGGTACCCTTACAGTTTCTGTTTTCATTGAAACAATGCTTCATTCCTCCTGAAAATTTATGAAATTAAAAGCAATTGTTTCATGCCTTTGGTATGCCAATAAGTAAAGCAAAGAAAGTGTGAAAATAAATCAATTATTGCTGATTCTACAAAGATATTTCTAAAATGGCCCGGACCGATTTGTTGTTACAGCTAGAATAGATTATAAAGAATTGGAATAGTGACATTTCAAACTGTTTTCTGTTATTAGTCAGTCAGCCTATTTAAATGGAGCAAAGTACTCCCTGAAGTTTGGTATTATTGTGTGCATCACACTGAGAATGGACCAGAGAAGCAAAGGAGAGAGTTGACTGAGGAAATCAGAAAGAAAATTATACACAAGCATGTCAAAGGTGATAGCTATAAGACCATCTCCAAGCAACTTGATGTTCCTGTAACTATAGTTGCAATTATTATTAAGAAGTTTAAGGTCCATGGGAGTGTAGCCAACCTCTCTGGAGGTGGCTACAAGAGGAAAATTGACCCCAGATTGAACAGAAGGATAGTGTGCATATAGACAAAGAACCAAGGAAAATGTAGAAAGCGATACAAGCTTAACTTCAAGATCATGGCACATACTGCCTGATCGCATCATCTGTTCAATGTTTTAAATGACAGGAGGCTTAAAGGTAAAAGACCCAGCAGAAGAACATAAAAAAAGCTAGATTGGAATTTGCTAAAATCAATATTGGCAAGACCCAATGCTTCTGGAAGAATGTCCTTTAGACAGATGAAACAACACTAGAGCTTTTTGGCAAGACATATCAGCTCTATGTTCACAGATGGCATACCTACTATAAAACATGGACGATACTCAGTTATGTTTTGGGGCGGGTTTGCTGTGTCTGGTATGGAGTTCCATGAATCTGTGCAGGGCACAATAACAACTTAAGATTCTAAAGAGATTCTAGAGCAAAACATATTGCACGCTGTCTCAGTTGCACGGGTCACGGGTCCTCTAACAGGATAAGGACCCATAACACACAGTTAAAACCACCCAAGAATGGCTAAGAACAGAACCTTGGAGTTTTCTGAAGTGGCTGTCTATAAGCCCTGATGTGAATCCTATTGAACATCTATGGTAAGAGCTGAAATATGCAGTCTCAAGAAGGTGCCCTTCAAACCTGAGATAGCTGGAGCAGTTTGCGCAAGAAGAGTGGGCCAAACTACCTGTTGGCAGGGGCAAACGTATCATTGAGAGCAAAATAAATCACTTGTTTGTGGTGATGGCCCATACAGGTTGTACAGTAAAATATTAGGTTAAGGGTCCCATCATTTTCACCTTTCCAGGTGGTGAGTTTACATCTCAACCCCTTCCTGGGGGCTTCCCTTTCTTAATCTTTTTTGGTTATTCCCTGTCTATACCATGGCAGATGTGAGCAGGTGAACATTCTGGTGGAGATATCTCACCGTTCCTCTAAAAAATAAGAAGCCAGCATGTATTTCAACTGGCCATCAGCCAGGGAAGACTGCAATGACAATTTTGGGTGGAGTTGGGCTTTAGCCAAGTTACACGCCTTGTAAACTCACAAATAAATCAGTATTTTTTCTTAATAAGCCTTGATTGTGTAAATAATGTGTTTAAACTTTTAAAGTCCAGGGAATCTATGGTATTGAGATTTACAGTGTTAAATTGTGTGTGAAAGGTTCTGCTACAAGGCCTGTTTATGGCAGCTATATGTAAAGTATTATCCTTATTATCATAATCTCACAAATCAATGATCCATAAAATATTTTATTCCCTGTTTACAGGTGACTTATGAACTCTTTAATTACTCCAACCATGTAATAAAGTGCAGGTTAGCATTTTATGTAAAGGCAGATAATAGGTTGTGCCGTATTTAAAGTAGTACTGTTTACCTTTGCTGTGTGCTGTTTAAATTAAAAGCTAAGCAAATAGTGCCAGATAGCTACTATGTCTTCATTAGTGCTAGTTAGTACTTAAAAAAAATAATGAATATATATATATATATATATATAGTTGTATATGGTAGTATTTTAGAAATCTTATGGAATTATTAATCTAACTAAGAGGTTATACGTTTTTGCCATGGACAGTATGTGGAAGCTTTACAGCTTCTGTCAATTTTTATTTCTATCTGCGTCCTCATTCGGCAGATTTGACAGATGTCAGACCAAACAGGAATTGAGAGCAATGTCTACCCTATGATGACACAGCTAGCAACAAAAACATATTTGCTAGTAGAGTCAGGTTTAGAACCTTGGTCTACATTTTATCATTGCCTGTCTCTCCATGAATATATGCCAACTTTCTGAGATGAGAAAGCGGGACAACTTTTAGCACAAAGTATGTAAGTAAAGGGTACACCCCTAGCATATGTTTGATTGGATGAACTTGTGTCTTTTTTCAACTTGACTATGTAGCATGTCCCCAGTTATGCAGGCCAGGTGGAAATAAAACACAAACAATGATTGCATAAAACCAAAAGTTATTTTTTTTAAACCACTACTTTTCCTTTATACTGGCTTTTCAAAATAACAAATGTAATAATTAGAGGTTGGATAAAAAGTTAGGTGTGATGTAACAATTATTTATGAGACAAAAAAGCAGGACAACTGAGGAGAAAAGAGGGGCAGATGGATTTGATTCTAAAAAAATAGACAGTATGTGAAAACTAGGTAAAGTTGGGAGGTGTGGGTTTAAGAGAGATTTCCTGTTACTTCCTGTCTTGATGCTGGGTGTCAGATAGTGTCTGTACACTATCTGACACTCTATTATGTCTGTATAGGGACATAAACTGCATTTAAACTCTCCTCAATAGGGACAGTTTTAACCCTACTCTGCTTTTTAAAAACTGAAAACGAAAGCCTCCACACAAAATAGACCATCATTTTGGAGGAAGACTAATGTTTTCAAGCTAAAAGTGGCATACTAATGAAACTGGCGGCAACTGTAAACGCATCAACCTCCAATGCAACATGACACTGGAGCCTAATCCAGATAACCTTTCCTCCCTTCCCATTTCACAAGCTGCTGTCAATTAAAATTTCACCCACCACCTACCTTAAAATGTACCCATCATCTCATTGAGATTGTATTGCTGGTGGCTCAATAGCTTCTGTTCTAGGCTGCCTTCATCCTGCTGGCTTGTTGCTTTCTAGTGCATGATCTACATAAGTAGACTGTGTGAATAGAATGGGTTTATCTAATGACTTAAGACATTTTCTCCATGGCCCCATTGCAAGTGCCTGGTATGCACCAGAGGTAGTTCCCTATCCGAAAGGCTACATGTAAAACTATGTTGTGTCACATTAGAATTATTATTTAGAATATTGGAGTTCCTCTGGCGATCTCTTTCCTAAACTGACTCTGTGTCGAAATATTGCCTGTTTTCTTCATTCAGGCCAGCACCCAATTCAATGGGAACTTAATGGCTCTCACTTGTTTTAGGACCTGCCCCGGTACATATGATTGTATACCCACCTTGACCTCATTACACTCTAACCAAAGCAACTACTGCATACCTCCCAACGTTTTAAGATGAGAAAAGTGGACAAACCCTGCCACACCCCTAATTTTGCAGACCATTACATATTTATATGCTAAAAATGATTGATTTAACCCCAAATTGTTTTCTTTGTACCATTACCTTTTCTTTAAACTAACTTGTCGAAATAACAAACAAGATAAATAAGAGATAAGATGAAGGCTTTACTGCAGAAAAACACTTTTGGTAGTTAAATAGAAGATTGTCATTGACATCTGTACATCAAACCAAAAGGGGGGACAACTGAGGAGGGAGCCAGGGCAGAGAATGTGGTTCCAGATGATGGACATTTGGAATATTTGACTACTGTAATTACCTTTGCAGTAACTACTTGGTGTATGTTTTGCATTGTTTTTGTCAGGTGTAGTTCACCTTTTTATGGATTGTGTTTACTGTTTTGTTAAAACAGCTTCCTAAATTGACAGATTGAGATTGATTTACTAAAAGAATAGAGTTTTTTCACTTTGAAAAGTGAATGTTCACTTACAGTAGCTTAGTGAAGAAGGTGAAACTGTGTTCACTTTAATCATACAATCATTTTCAAGCAAAAGTCCTTAATTTGCCTTGAGTATGATTGGGATTCAAAGTGAACACAGCATTACTGTATTTACTAAGCTAAGTCAACTTATATTTTTCAGACTGAGCAACCCTTTTGGAGGACTGATATTACCTCTATATGAAACATTTTACTTCAGCTGTATATCAAATAACTGTATTTTTCTGTTTTGATTGCAGCCACGGGACACGCTGCGCGGGGGAAGTATCTGCTGCTGCAAACAATAATATTTGTGGGGTTGGAGTTGCTTATAACTCTAAAGTTGCTGGTATAGTATGATTTATTCATTGTGTTTTCCTCACTTACATTGTTGTTATTTATTGACAGGAAAAAACCTTCCGATAAAGGAGTTATTTTTACTGTTCATACATTTCTAGTTTTGAACGCCATCTACTGTTCATGAAGGGTAAAGGCCAATTAAAGCAACTTGTATCTTGAAATGGAAAAGATTATTAAAGTAATCTGTCATAAGAGAATCTGCGCATTATCATTGCGGTCCTCCCTCCCAAAATGCTGGTTGCCTGGCCATTATTCTGACCCTCAGGTGCTTACCTGGAAAAGTATGCAAATGAAAAAGTTAGGAACCGTTATCTACATACAGGGGTGGACTGAATTCAACCTAAATTGATTTTAAGAGCTGGTTTTAGCTCTTCATTAATTGTTGGCTTTGTAGATTTTATTATGAAAACGGGATCTTCAATTAGGATATTGGATTTTACTGTTTCTTTTGCTGCAGTAGTTCTGTATTGTGTGGCTACAATCCTTTTTAGTGTTCGATAGACAACGTCATTCAGTTTGGGTTTTTGGCCATCATTCTTCTTTGCAGATGAAGTCTTGCCGTGCTTTGTGTACACAGTCATAACCATGGAGACTGATGCTCTTAAGCATCAAACAAAATGGCAGATGCTCCAGGTAAAAAATAATTGATGTGCTCTTTGGAAGTCTGACAAGTCACCCATTTTTCTGACCATTCATATTAATGGCTGGTGGACACAATATATAATATACCGGCATGCATCCTAGAAAGCATGGGCAACAAAAGGTAATTGCAACTTTTTTAAGGTAGCCTACACAATTAAAAGTAAGCCCCAAAATGTTGGTGTTTGCAATATTGTGCCTACTCCTTTTACTTGCTCCAGGTTAGTGACTCAATGTGTTGAATTAAGAGGCTCAGCCTGACTGTCAGACAACTAAGCATTTTGGAAAGGAAAGGTAAGCAATGGAGGCCTCTGTGTTATTTCCATGCTAGGTTTATGTTATTTTGCTGATACTGTGGAAAAAGCCCTAAACAAACCCTGTATCAGGAGGAGTTAGACTTCAAGTTGAGGAGGAATTTAGATGGGAATTACATCAGGTAGACCTCACTGCTGGAAAAGTCCCTTATTTATATAAAAAGCCAGAAACTGACTAAACCTCTAAGACTTGACCAATAACTAAGGTCACTTTTGGGTGGTCTGACAATTTAGCATAATCGTTTGTGTAAGGTCTAAAAATATTAATCTGTCACCCACTTTAAAAAGCAAGCACCCCTTGAGCTTCTGTATAGCAGTAAAGAACTGCTTAAAATCAGGGCAATCTGGTCTGTTAGTAGCCCCCGGTTCCTGGTCCACAATCTCCCATGACTAATTTTGGCCCATCAGTGTGATAACCAATTACAATGA